>NW_019945970.1:25602-26766 GCF_002910315.2 Salvelinus sp. IW2-2015
TGCAGTTTTAAGAAAATACCCCCCCAAAATAGCAAGAGATAAGAATAACAAATAATGAAATAGCAGCAGTAAATAATAATAGCGGGGCAATATACAGGGGTTACTGGTACAGAGTCAATGTCACCGGCACCGGTGTTGAGGTAAATAGTCTGGGTAGCCATTTGATTAGCTGTTCAGGAGTCTTATGGCTTGGTTGTAGAAGCTATTTAGGAGCCTCTTGGTCCTAGACTTGGCGCTCCGGATCCGCTTGCCGTGTGGTAGCAGAGAGAACAGTCTATAACTAGGGTGGCTGGAGTCTTTGACAATTTTTAGGGCCTTGCTCTAACACCGCCTGGTATAGAGGTCCTGGATGTCAGGAAGCTTGGCCCCGGTGATGTACTGGGCCGTACGCACTACCCTCTGTGTGTGCCTTGCGGTCGGAGTAGCAAGGCACACAGTGATGCAAACCGTCAGGATGCTGTCAATGGTACAGCTGTTAAACCTTTTGAGGATCTGAGGACCCATGCCAAATATTTTCCATCTCCTGAGGAGGAATAGGTTTTGTCGTGCCCTCTTCACGACTGTCTTSGTGTGCTTGGARCATMRTAGTTTGTTGGTGATGTGGACACCAAGGAACTTGAAGCTCTCAACCTGCTCCACTACAGCCCCGTCGATGAGAATGGGGGTGTGCTCGGTCCTCCTTTTCCTGTAGTCCACAATCATCTCCTTTGTCTTGATCACACTGAGGGAGAAAATGTTGTCCTTGCACCACACCCTACTCTATTCCATCCTCACTCTACTGTATTCCATCCTCACTCTTCTGTATTCCATCCTCACTCTTCTGTTTTCCATCCTCACTCTTCTGTTTTCCATCCTCACTCTTCTGTTTTCCATCCTCACTCTACTGTATTCCACCCTCACTCTACTGTATTCCACCCTCACTCTCCTGTATTCCGCCCTCACTCTACTGTATTCCGCCCTCACTCTACTGTATTCTGCCCTCACTCTCCTGTATCCCATCCTCACTCTCCTGTTTACCATCCTCACTCTACTGTATTCCACCTTCACTCTACTGTATTCCACCCTCACTCTACTGTATTCCACCCTCACTCTACTGTATTCCACCCTCACTCTACGTATTCACCCTCACTCTACTGTATTCCACCCTCACTCTACTGTATTCCA
>NW_019945970.1:26791-36664 GCF_002910315.2 Salvelinus sp. IW2-2015
CACAGTGGAGGCTGCTGAGGGGAGGACGGCTCATAATAATGTCTGGAACGGAGCAAAATGGAATGGCTATCAAAACACAGGAAACCATGCGTTTGGTGTATTTGATAACCATTCCACCAAATTCCGCTCCAGCCATTACCAACGAGCCCGTCCTCTCCAATTAAGGTGCCACTACCTCCTATGATACAACAAACAAAAGTGACAACGTATGATCACATTTGGAAGCTTAATGGGAAATGTGTCAAACAATTAGTTTTTAAAGGTGAACTATTCCTATGATGATCAAATGCTCATTCCTGTGCACTCTACAGGAGATTGTAAGAGCCTTGTGCTCAAAAGTCTCCTCACTTTCTCATTTTTGCGTGTCAGACAGGTGACAATTAGTTTTCTGCATCACCTCAGACAACTCATTTTTCATAATCTCCAATTGTATTTTTATTTTTTTGACCACATTCTTCCACACAACGTTATAGGTGCTAATTTTTTTGGAAAAGAACACGTTAATATTTTACCTTGCAAGGTGGACGTATTGAATGGGATAAAGTCATTATCTCCCACAATCTAGTCCCTCATCTTATGTCCAATATCTTCCTCCAAAACTTCAGACTGTGCTCTAAGCTGCTGATTGGACGTACGAAACACAATCTTGGAATGACTTCATGGGGCGAGGACTCACATTTTGGTTGTTGTGACTCAGTTGAAGCAATTCTGTTTAAAAGCCTGGCCTTTCGTTTAATTGTTTTGGCTGAAAGAGTTAAATACTTTAGCTACTGTTTATAAAGCCAGTCAAAATCATTGATGTTAGGATGCCAAACTGAGAAATTTGAATATAGGAACGTTTTCTGTGGATTGACGTTTTCATTTTGTTCATAATTCTTTCCAAAAATAACATTAGGTATACGTAGATGTGTTAATTTGGTTACGTAGATGTGGTTTGTGTAACGCCCAGTTATCAAAGTGCGTATCACGCTACAGGAGATTGTCCTGCCTTGTGCTTAATTGCTACCTTAGCATTTTTTTCTTTGTTTGTTGTTCACTTCTGCCATTAACAAATTTTACAAATTACAAAATTTTCAATTCTCCAGTGAACTACAGAATAAATGGGGAAGATGATTATCTAGCACGAACTGTAGATTTAAAATATAGAGAAAGATTCTCTCTAATAAATTTTTACATTTTGTCCACATTATTTCACAACATTATTATAGTACTCATTATGATTATTTTACGAAAAGAAGACCAAGTTGTGAATATCTTGCTGCAAAGGTGGGACCGTATTGGATGGATACTTTTGGTTCAGTGCGAGTACATTTATTTTTGCTCCTCAATTATGCTTAATGGTGATTCCGGTGAACCCTGAGGATTGACCCAAAAGACGTACTGATGTCCTAAAAATGGACACCATAACCACTGTAATGCGTGGCATCCCATTTTAAGGTGAATCTTTAGTTCTCTGCGGAAGGGCCTGTCATTCTCTCTGCTGTCAGTTCAATCGTGCATGTAGTATGAATCGGCAGGTTCTTGCTTGTTTTGAAAAATCTTTTCAGAATGTGGGGTGTGACTATGAGATTGACTCAACGCAGTGGAGGATCCGCTGTGGGGTTTGCCATGGCAACGGGTCCTACTTTGAGACTGTGAAGAAGAACCTTGAAGGAGAGCGAAGGGCTGGCTATGAACACTCATGCTACCTCCTGCACTTAAGTGGCCGTCCAAGTCCTCCTTTTTCACCTCATTTAATCTCCTGATTACTTAAACAAAAAGGCACAGTCCAATAGGATGGTCAAGGTTCTGTATGTCGTGCCCATGGCACAATTTTTACCCTTTGGTGTGGTACTTTACTGTATTATAACTTGAGAATACCCTTTTCAAACAGTGAAAGTATTTTTGGAGACATCTAACTGTATAGGATCAGCTCTCCTCACCCCAATCCATAACCTTAACCATTATGAGATAAAAACCAGAACTGACCCTGGGAACAGATTTTAAAGGTGGATAGACCCAAGTGTACTGTACACTGGGTAAGTTGTTGTCAGCGTCCTGTAATCGCTACTTGGTTTGAGCTGGCAGTTTGAATGTGAACTAGGTCATGTACTTGGCATCTCAAAGTTTCTGCTCATAATCAACCAAATGTTTGGTGGTGACAGTATTTTATTTCCATAGACTTAGAGGCCACAAGTGTATGACATCAGTGTCAGTCACACGGTGGTCTGTGTCAGGCACTGGTCTCACATCTTACACCGTACTGAGCTCTTCCACAATAGCACCCTCTTCGTGAGCTTGGAGAAACGTATTTATCAAGACTACTATATAATCTGCAATTCAATTTCTGTGGTCCAAATTGAAAAGGAAAAAGTTAAAGTTTTCAAAGTAGAAGTGTACTGAGGGTAGTAGAGTTGGAAGTTGGAACAGCCTCCTCTTGACTGGACCCCTGTTCTGTCTCCCAGGGTATGTGGACATTGGGCTGATTCCAGAGGGGGCTCGGGAACATTCGTATCGAGGAGGTGGCTGAGGCTGGGGAATTTCTTGGCTCTCGCGGAGTGACGACCCCGGAAAGTACTTCCTGAACGGCGGTTGGACTATCCAATGGAATGGGGAATCAAAGGCAAGCGGGGACAGTGTTCACCTAATGAAGGACAGGCCCGAACTGGAGACTTGAACCTCCGCCTGGACCAACCCTAGACGCCAGTGTGGATACAGGTAGGATCACATATCTGGTGGCAACACACACACACACACACACCACACACACACACACACCACACACACACACACCACACACACACAACACCACCCACACACACACACACACCAACAGAGCATGTCCAAAATACTCCGAACTGTCCGTTGAACACCATTGCATGGTTTGTTTATCTAAAAATAATCTTCCACTTGAAGAGTGTTATCCAGGAAAAGCAACACGTAAACAGACCATAGTTTCACTTTATACAGCATTTATTTTTTGTTTTCTTCAACTTTAATCAACCCGGGACATCTCTTTTCAAATTAAACTCTTTTTTGGCATGATCGGCTCTAATGGTTCTAGTTTTCAGGAGATCTAGATGATGGTTCGCTTTTGATTATAAGTAATTATTCACCCAAAGCATGGTTGGTTGTTTCAGGCAGTGTAAGGTGTTTACACTGAGCTACAGTAATTAAATAATGTCTCTTAATTTCAAGACTTTAACCTGCTGTGCAAAACTAAGGGTACAGTTTTCCAAGAAATTGTTTGTTGGTTGACCTGAGAGAATCCACTTTGATCTGTACAAATTCTGATCCCGCGGGAAATTTCCTTTGGTGGTTATGGCACAGAAAGAGAGAAGGGGTTTCTTGGTCGAAGCCACTTTCGTTTCGACGGTGGGTGCCGGTATTCTGTCCGCTCGCCTGTCATTACAAATTCCCCCCATGTACCAGTGAAGATGAATCCACAGCTACACCCGTAACAATGGCATCACAACAACTGAGCAACAATCTCAATGGCCTGTTTTTAGACTTTAAAGTAGCTGACTGCCCAGTGAAAATCTCACTTTTAACTCCTATCTGTTAACTCATATCTAACATAATGTTGTTTGGAACTCATCCCTGTACTCTTTTATTTCTGGCGAGAGCATAAATTGGAAGAAAAAGCAACTTAAAAAAACCCATCTCAAAGCAGACGGTTTCCAAAAACGCTGGACTAATTTTCCTCAGTAGAGAACACGGTTGATATCTCCCCTTAGGAGATGAGCTACCAATCAGCGGCCCTAGAGGACGAATGAGCTCTCCAATCAGCGACCAATGAGGAGGATGAGCCTGACAATCAGTTTTCTAAACCGGATATAGCGCCCACACGGGCCAAGTGGTGGAGGCAGTACCAAAGGGGGCAAGCATAATGGGCTTTTGTCGCCACCTGTGAGATCTGAAAGCCCCCCCTAGCTGCATGGTGACCCACCGGGGTAGGGGTGGTAGGGGGGCAGCTTTTCTGTCTGTCTGTTGGACCACAGAGTGACAAGAGAGATGATACTGGCACTGATGTCATGTTGACCTCTTCTCTCACTGGCACTGCTGGAGTCCTACTAATAGCCCCTCTCCTCCTCTCTCGATCTCGCTTCCCTCTCATGAGTTGATGCTTAATCGTCTCTCCTCTCGTTCTTCCCTCTGTCCTCTCTCTCTTCATGAGTTGATGCTTAACTTCCCTCTCGTTCTTCAGTTCCCGCCTCACATCAAATGAAGTGTTGTGGGTGGTTTCTCAAGCTGATTTTTCAATGTGTTTGTTTATAAACTCTAATGAGACCACCTGTGTGAGGTAAGTGCACCATGTGTGATGACTTGTAGTTGTTATGTTCTGGCAGTAAGTGGATAACCCTATCAATCAACAAGTGAGAAATTATTGATCATGTGTACATACCTGTATGAAAGCGATCACAAGCAGCGCAGGCACTGGAAACACTTAAACAATATACAATGTTATTATTGAACATTTAAGCGATAGGAATTCCCCTTGCATCTCTATCTACTCTGGTGAGGACACAATGGAAAATCAGATTGATTTCTGTCACAAGCCTGTCACAAGGCCCCATGACCCAGCCAAATGCCTTTGTTTAAGGCATGTGCCACTCAAATTCAATGTTCCCCTATTCTCCGTCTCCAAGAGGAAACGTTTTGGAATGCCTTTCAGAGACCAAATACCTTCAAAACAAATATTTGCAACCTTGTCCAAGTAAAACCCTGTGGCGAGAACAGCTGTTGAAGCCGACTCCCCAGATACCAGCTTTACGCTTTCCATTCGTGTCAAACTGTGTCTGTCAACACTCTTTTTAACCCGTCTTTGGCAACAAAGCTCATTCATCCCTCCACCGGTGACGCACGATCCGTCCAACCACAGGATCAAGGCCGACAGTGGCAGTCGCGCGTCCGTGTGTAAGGTTAAGCCTAAAGGCACAATGAGCACCACATGCAGTTGTGCGATCCTAGATACCAGATCTAAGGCTTCCATGTGACAAACAGCACGAGATCAAGAGTCAATGATGTGTTGAAACAGGAGAGCGGTCGATAAAAGGACGCTGTCTATAAGAGTTGTAAGAAGGCGCTAAGAGCAGCGACTAACCATGTGTTTGGAACTGGAACAATATTTTTGCGCATCTTTGCTGAGAGAGGTAAGTAGATGATTTTGGATATGACCTGATGGCTACCATCGTTCTTCTAACTCGAGATACTGTGCCAGTGTGCCACTTATGCGGATCTCCTTATTCTAGAGTATGTTCTCTGCCAGGATGGGCTCATGGCAGCTTGGAAGAGTGAAGCTTGATAAGGCGCAGTCCGAAACCGCTGCACGCTGATCGCTAGCCTAGCTTCGTATGTCCGCGCAGTATGAAGCACAATTTGTGTGGGTGTACCCTCGGTCCCCCATGTGTCGTCATTCGCAAGTGGTCACCTCCAGTGTACGGTTTCCCCACTAGCTATATCATCAGCATATCACCTCATGGTGAGGTTCATATGTGTGACTCATCACGAACTGGACGACGAGTATGAAAACCATTGGTGGGTGGGCCGGGCAACTGGGAAAATATTTGCAATATAAACCACTGACCGCAACACGTTGTCTAACAGAATTGAACCACATCCCACATTTGCATTTCACTTCAGAACAAGGATCTGGCATATTTCACATAATACATTTGCAAGCTCCTCGATAATACCTACGATGCCCACAATGCGGCTACACAACATGCCACCTTCATCACTAAAGTGTATATTATATTTAACCACCTCCCTATCTAATCTCTGCCTAAGTCTTCTGCATTGTCTGAATGCCCACTCTCTTGATCAATCTTCGCCTTTACCTGCTATTCCCTACCTCTCACTTGCGACATACCCTCTATTTCTACACAACACTTTGCGAACTTCCTACTATTCTTCGTGAGTTTACCTACGAGCATAACCGACTCACCTACTAAAAAACTTGTATTCCGCCCTCCACTACTACTCTATTCTGCCCTCACTCTCCTGTATTCCCATCCTCACTTCTAACTGTATTCCACACTCACGTCTACTGTATCCACCCTCAACTCACTGTATCTCACCCTCACTCTACTTATTCCACCCTCACTCTAGCTATTACGCACCTCCACTCTACTGTATATCCACCCTCACTTACGTATTCCACGCCACTCACTCTACTGTATTCTCCTACCACGCCACTCTACTCTCTACTGTATCCACCCTCACTCTACTGTATTCCACCCTTACTGTACCCTCTTACTGTACACTTCTCTGACCACCCTCACGTCTACTGTATTCCCCTCACCTATGCCCTTCTTAACTGTATTCCACTCCTCACGCTACTCTGTAATCCACCCTCACGCGATATTCCACCGCCTCACCTAGCTGTGTGAGAGAGCCCTCCCTCTACTCTAGCTAGGCCATCAACCTACTAACACATCTCATCTCTGACTAATTAGCACCATGCCTCCACAAACACCAGGCTTCAGGTCTGAACATCCTCACACACACACACACACATACACACACACATTGAAAAAGTGCAGAAAAATATGAATTCTATGTGTTCATTAAAGAACCATCATTCTAAAAGGACAATAGCAGGCTTTGTGAATAGGTCTCCTACTGTCCACCCCTGCACCAACCAAACCAATCTAATGAAACAGAGAAAACAGAGAAATACCCCCCCCCCCCAAAAAAAAAACCCAGAATTGCTACTTCAATCCTCCCAAGAGCTCTGAAGTGGTGTTTTCATCCAATTCTAACCCAAAATAAAGGTGTATTTTTTTGGGATTTATTATTATGTTACGTGTGGTGATGTTGCTAATGGATTTAGAATAAAAAGGAAATCATTGTGTGTGACGTTGAGGCTCCAGCGCCGGGTGCTACTGGGCACACGTACCTTTTTACTCTCCCCGGCTCATTTAAAAGCCTRGCTGCCTTGTTGTGTTTGCCTMMGGTTAGCCGTTCCACACGCCGTTGGCCCTCCTCTCCCTTATCATTGGTTGAATGAGTCAAAGAGGACGACCAGGGGTTCATGTATTAATGCTTTTTTTTTGTCTGCTGGTTGCAAGTGATTCCCTGAAGTAAACACACACCAAAAAAAAGCCTGGCCGGTTGATAGAGCTGGGTGAAAGGAAGAGTCCTGCTCTACTATCTGTGTGTGTGTGTGTGTGTGTGTGTGTGTGTCTATGGGTTAACTATCTGTGTTTTGGATCACATGCTAACGTGTCCATTTAAAGAGGTGGGAACAAATTCTTATTTTTCTTCCAGTACAGAAGTTACTCTTTTTCAAATGTTTTATCATTCAGTTGCAAACAGGAACATCTTTCACATAATATATATATATATATATATATATATATATATATATATATATATATATATATATATTCCTTCAATCGTATAGCCCAAGTGTGTGTTTTCAATTAGTTTGAACTAATAATTAGACACCTTATTAATGATCTTATTTAATGCAGGTGTTAAATTATTTTATATTATTTATAAGACAATGTTAATGTTTTAAAAGTAAAAAAAAAAAAAAAAGTAAAAATCACATCGTGTAAATAGAAAAACACATATTTTGCTTATAATGACTTTATAATGTCATTTCAGCACGGTTGAACCATTTTCATTTTCGACCCTAAATACATTTCAGTCCAATGCATATATATATTATTTTGCTTTTATGTATATATATAATATATACATAAAATATTTTCAATATTGAATCTCTTTTATTTATGGGTGATCTATAAAAAACAAAAAAAAACAACTCGAGGCAATTTCTCTTGTATGTTTTTTTTTTTTTTAAAAGCACAGTGTTTTGTCTTCTACTTTGTGTTGTTCCACGAGGCAAAGGTAACAGGAAGGAACGAACGTATTCATCAAAAAAGGAGCTGCTCGGACACATCAAAGGACCTAGAAGCATTTCACCGGGGCTGTTTGTRACATTACAGTTTCATAATGGTTAGTAGGAGAGGCCGATATAATGAAGGAGTTGGCAGAGGAAGGGCTCCATTCTGATGGTATTATCAACCAACGRCGTTCCAATGAGGATGGATAATTCAGTTGCTGTTTATTGGTACCTGAATTTGCATGATTATAAACGTATGTTTACATGTTTAATAAAGCATGTATTTGTGAGGTTAGAAGCTGGTATATATATTTTTTTGTTTGCGTTTTATTGTGTATTTGTTTTTTGTAGGCTACATTTGTTTTCTATATTGCCCCTATGCTCAAATTGGTCTCGAGGGCAAAATAAAGTTCTGCCAATTTACCCAATGTAATGTTGGGACCATAAAACACTTCCTGACGGGATTCTGAATGTTCGGAGGTTTTGTGAGTTCATGTTCCTTTTAGTAAGGCCTATTTACCGCATGTCGCAATACACCCGATGATGATGACCCTCCTGTCCTGATGAAGGATGTGTTCTCCAACCAGAGGCCATATTTATACCTCTCTATCCCCCTGAAKGGGTGAGAAGGGTCAGTCTGTCCGTCTCACTGTAGGGGAAAGGCAGGTTAAAACCCTTAATCAATATCTTAACATTTCCCCTGGCCACGAGAACAACAATAGCGCTATAGACGAAACCATAACAATGTCTCCAGTGTGACGAGGCTGACCTGTACATTTCTCTGACCTGCGACACAAACACTGACCGTGAACTAGGCAATATAAACGTGTGTGTGTGTCTGTGTGTGTGTGTGTGTGTGTTTCTGTGTATGAACTAGGCAATATAAACCGTGTGTGTGATGTCTGTGCGTGTGTGTTGGTGGTGTGTGTGTGTGTGTGTGTGTGTGTCTTGTGTTGTTGGGAGTGTTGTGTGTGGTGTGTGTGTGTGTGGTGTGTTGTGTGGGTGTGTCGTGTGTGTGTGTGTGGTGTGTCCTGTGTGTGGTGTGTGTTGTGTGGTGGTGTGTGTGTGTGGTTGTGTGTGTGTGTGTGTGTGTGTGTGTGTGTGTGTGTGTGTGAACTAGGAGATATAAACAAGGACAGAACAGATGTGGAATGCAGGCGCTTTTACATAAATGATCTGCTCAAAACCCTCTTAGCATTTTCTCAATGGCCCTTCCTCCCTTTCCCTTAGAGTCGTACGTTACTATGTTGCACAAACAAGATGGTTAGCTGTTTTTTTGTGCTCATAGAAACTGAACTTTTTTAATTATTGGATAAATGAAAGGAATAAACAAAATGTAAACACCAAAATGATTTGTATAAAAAAAAATTAAAAAACGGACAGATTGGTGCTTCATTTAAAAAGATATGTGTTGTGTATGTTGTGTGACGGGGCTGTGTGCTGTGACAGCCTGATCGCTCAAGATTAACACTGAAATTGGACGTTTGTCCATGTCCTGAGCATGTTGGGAAAAAATGCCTTCAAAACCGTCCGCTAGGGGCAACAGTTAGAGCTATTACCATCAAGAAGACTTGGGTTTTGCTAGGGTGTTGTGGACGGGAGTGGCAGACGGGCAAAATCCAAAGATTCCAGATTGGAAGGTCACGGGTTCAATCCCAGTGATAGACTTTCTTTTTGTGTTTTACGTCTATCCCAAACCTTAACCATTACCTTAAACATTCGCAATCAATGCCTAAATGTAACGTTTTAACCCTATCCCAAACCTTAATCCTTAATCTTAACCCTTAATTTCGAAATTTGACCTTTTGAGCAACGTCAAAATTAGACTTCTGAAAAAACGGAATAACGCTGAGCAAGAAGAGCAACCGAGGGTGTCAAAAACACTTAGATATTTGACTTTTGGTGAAAAGTGAAAAAACTTCTAATTCTGCAGTGAGACTGTGAGAGCTTGTTGCAACAGCTACCAAATGTCTGTTGTCTCCATAGACAAATGGCTCAATGAAGA
Source organism: Salvelinus sp. IW2-2015 (assembly GCF_002910315.2). Classification (NCBI taxonomy): domain Eukaryota; kingdom Metazoa; phylum Chordata; class Actinopteri; order Salmoniformes; family Salmonidae; genus Salvelinus; species Salvelinus sp. IW2-2015. The sequence continues at coordinate 36,631 of NW_019945970.1, forward strand.
TGTATTGTATTTTACCTTATTCTATTTTATGAAT
>NW_019945970.1:39958-56405 GCF_002910315.2 Salvelinus sp. IW2-2015
TGTTGGATTTTAATGGGGATGTTTTATTATGTTACCTACCGGTGCGAAATCAACTCGAGGGGGTTTAACATCCTGTCGTTAATCCACCCAATTACTGTAGGGTGTCAAAATTACTATATGAAACTAGCTCAGAAAATGAGACAGTAAGCCTTCACTGAGAGTTTGACATGTACATGCTTTCAGTCAGGTGAACTTCAGGCTGCACGAAACACAGAGAGAGTCACATATTCAGTTGTTTTACATGAACACCTTAACTTTCTTGCCTCTCTGCAAATGAACAGAAATGTTGACTGTGTTAATGTCACACAGACGTACTGTGCAAATTTACATTTCTCTCTCTCTCTCTCTCTCTCTCTCTCTCTCTCTCTCTCTCTCTCTCTCTCTCTCTCTCTCTTCTCTCCCTCTCTCTACCCATCTCTCTCTCTCTCTCCTCTCTCTCTCTCTCTCTCTCTCTCTCTCTCTCTCTCTCTCTCTCTCTCTCTCTCTCTCTCTCTTCTCTCTCTCTCGCTCTCTCTCTCTCTCTCTCTCTCTCTCTCTCTCTCTCTCTCTCTTCCCATCTCTCTCTCCTCTCTCTCTCTCTCTCTCTCTCTCTCTCTCTTCTCTCTCTCTCTCTCTACCATCTCTCTCTCTCCTTCTACCCTCTCTCTCTCTCTCTCTCTCCTCTCTCTCACTCTCTCTCTCTCTCTCTCTCCTCCTCTCTCTCTCTCTCTACTCTCTCTCTCTCTCTCTCTCTCTCTCTCTCTCTCTCTTCTCTCTCTCTCTCTCTCTCTCTCTCTCTCTCTCTCTCTACCATCTCTCTCTTCTCTCTCTCTCTCTCTCTCTCTCTTCCTCTCTCTTCTCTCTCTCTCTCTCCATCTTTCTCTCTCTCCTCATTCTTTCTCTCTGTCTTTGTTCCTCTCTCTCTCTCTCCCTCTCTCTCTCTCTCTCTCCTCTCTCTTTCTGAAAATGAATCTGACAGATGTTGAATGTGTGTTGTTCATTCAATTGATTCCAATCTACGCCGTCTGCTCTAAATGTTAAAGAGTGAAATCAGACATCAGCTTCTTGTCAAAGTATGGTTGACGTCCTATAATCTTGTTCATGACGGAAAGTAATTCACACGCACACACACACACAATGTTAATTCAGTGTATAGAAATCAACGAAGCATACATTCAAAGTTGCCACTCACATCAGAAACAAATTTGCTTTCATAATATTACATGTCATTATTTCTGAATACATTCCTCTGTGTACTTAATAGCAAAGTCATTAAATATGTAAATTAGCCTCGATATAAAGAAAATAAGAAGGCTGCATTATGACTTGTTTGTATAATACTTAAAGCCTGTTCATTACTATGGGGACTGCATTTTTAAAATGTATTCTAAGTGCGTGTGTGTGTGTGTGTGTGTGTGTGTGTGTGTGTGTGTGTGTGTGTGGTGTGTGTGTGTGTGTAGTGTGTGTGTGTGGTGTGTGTGTGTGTGTGTGTGTGTGTGTGTGTGTGTGTGTGTGTGTGTGTGGTGTGTGTGTGTGTGTGTGTGTGTGTGGTGTGTTGTGTGTTATAGTACATTCTCATTCCTATTAGACCAACATTCTGATTAGTAAAAGCCACAACAAACCAAGCCATTAGTTCTGTTATAATGCACTACGACTCTTTCATCTATATCTCTGAGTTACATGTGCACTAGAATGTGTCCTAAATCTCATACTATTCCCTCTAGTGGCACTACTTTTTGCCACATGGTTATGTGTTAGTGTACTATAAAGCAAATAGGGTGTTCATTTGGGACACATTGTTTGCGTTGTAAATTCAATGGGTGTCAAAGTGCACTCTGGCGTAAACTTGAATAAATTCAGGTCGTGTTTCGCTCTCGGAGCGTTCAGAGCGGCCTACTGGACGCTCTGGCCGAGGAGTAGAGTTCAATCCGAGCGTTCTGTCCCTAACAACAGCAGTGAAGCACCCAACTAAACTGGCTAACGTTGGCGAGCGGCTAGCTACTTCCAGACACAAATGAGAAACAAGCTCACGCTGACCATTTTCCTCGCTTTAGCAGGGCTGGTTAGTCTGTTTTCATGTTATCCAGAGTGGTGGTGGCAACTGCTGCAGCAACAATTTAATTACGCTTTTTTTTGGGGGGGGGGGGGCATACGGAGTGGTCGGCGAAGTTGAGGTGTGAGTCAGAGACTGAGGAGTTATTGACAATTGGAGGAGAGTGAACAGAGGGAGAGTATAGAGACCTTCGCAGGAGTTGTTGGACAAATTGAGGGAGAGGGAAGCGAGAGAGCTGTTGGCATTCGTTCCTGAGGAGCGTGTCAGCCGTCCGATGCCACCTTGCCAGTTCCCTATACTCGTCCTGAGGGAGCGTGTCATTTGTCCGCAACCATCTGTCCAGCTCTTACGCACCAGTCTCCAGGTGCGCCTCCACAGCCCAGTACGTCCTGCTCTGCTTCCTCGCACTCTCCCTCAAGTGCGTGTCCCAGTCAGGTACGTCCTGTGCCTGCTCCACGCACTCTCCCTGAAGTGCGTGTCCCCAGTCAGGTACGTCCTGTGCCTCCTCCCCGCACTCGCCCTGAGGTGCGTGTCATCAGCCCGGTGCCACCTGTACCGTCCACGCATCAGGCCCCAGTGCGCCTCCACAGTCCAGAGCTTCCGGTGACAGTTCCCAGCCCAGAGCTTCGGCTGACAGTTCCCAGTCCAGAGCTTCCGTGACAGTTCCCAGTCCAGAGCTTCCGCGCGACAGTCCCAGTCCAGAGCTTCCGGCGACACTTCCTAGTCCAGAGCTTTCCGGCGACAGGTCCCAGTCCAGAGCTTCCGGCGACAGTTCCCAGTCCAGAGACGGTCCACGGTCCGAACCTCCTGAGACGGTCCTCGTCCGGAACCTCCTGAGACGGTCTGCGTCCAGAGGCCTTCCAGCGACGGCTGCGGTCCAGAGCCTCCCGACGGTCTGCGGTCCAGAGCCTCCAGCGACGGTCTGCGGTCCAGAGCCTCCAGCGAGGGTTCCCAGTCCGAGCTTCCGGCGACATCTACGTCGGAGCTTTCCGGCGACATCTACGTCCGGAGTCCCCGGCGCGATCTACGGTCCGGTGTCCCTGGAAACGACTACGGTCCAGAGTCCCGGCGACGATCTACGGTCGGTTCCTCCGGCGACGAGCCACGGTCCGCAGCCTCCGGCAACGATCCACATCCGGAGCATCCGGCGATGATTCACGGTCCGGTGTTCTCTTGCGATGGACATACTTGGTCCGGTTCTTCCGGCAACGACCCACGGTCCGGTTCCTCCGATGACATGTCCACGAGCAGAGTGGGTACTTCGCCCCGCACCGGAGCCGCCCCGGACTGTAGATGCCCACCCGGACCCTCCCCTATTGAGTCAGGTTTTGCGGCCGGAGTCCGCACATTTTGGGGGGGTACTGTCACGCCCTGACCATAGAGAACTTTTATTCTCTATGTTGGTTAGGTCGGGGTGTGATTTAAGGGTGGGTTATCTAGGTGAATTATATTTCTATGTTGGCCTAGTATGGTTCCCAATCAAAGGCAGCTGTTTATCGTTGTCTCTGAGGATCATATTTAGGTAGCCATTTTCCCACTGTGCTTTGTGGGATCTTGTCTATGTTTAGTTGCCTGTAAGCATTATTATAGCTTCACGTTTCGTTTGTTTGTTTTGTTGTTTTTGTTCATTGAAGTTTTCTATTCCATAATAAAGGATGGAAACATACCACGCTGCATCTTGGTCTACTCCTTATGATGAACGTGACAGTTCTAATTAAGTGATAATGCCGGAGAGGCCAATATATCCTTCAAACATCGGCTTCGAGGGCYTTATCGCTTTTATACAACGGGATACCAACATATTGAGATAATGATTGACATATTTTCATAAAAATATATATTTTAATGTTCTGTATCTATGGACACGACCCATTCGTTCATTCCAAGTGTTCCATTGCCATACTGGCTGGCAACGTTCATATCCCATGCTCGCTAGCTAGCCAACTACAGCTAATTTACAGTCACGTCAAACAGTGTAGACAGAATAACAACAGTAGCTGCATTTGTTAAAGCTGTTTTCTAGTGACATTTATTTGGATGAATCCATAACAATGAGCTAATGAGGCATGATTTCACCTGGCARAGAAAATGTGCTCTCTCATCAGGACACTGTTGTTCAGAGGAGCTAGCCAACAACACAGCTGTGTCAAGTAATTATCTTTTTGTTTTCTCATGATTTGGTTGGGTCTAATTGTGTTGCTGTCCTGTGGTTCTGTTTATGTTTGTGAACAGAGCCCCAGGGCCCGTTTCTTTATGGGACTCTTCTCCAGGTTCATCTCTCTGTAGGTGATTGCTTTGTTATGGAAGGTTAGGGAATCGCTTCATTTTATGTGGTTCTTGAATTTAACAACTCAATTCTGGATTTTGATAATTAGCGGGTATCAACCTAATTCTGCTCTGCATGCATTATTTGGTGTTTTACATTGTACACAGAGTATAGTTTTTGCAGAATTCTGCATGCAGAGGCTCAATTTGGTGTTTGGCRCATTTTGTGAATTCTTGYAATTCTATAACTGACTAAAGTATTTTTTAGCCAGATCCTAATTGGTATGTTGMAATTTATGTTCCTTTTGATGGCGTAGAAGGCCCTTCTTGCCTTTTCTCTCAGATRGTTRACAMTTTTGTGGAAGTTACCTGTGGTGCTGATGTTTAGGCCGAGGTACATATTGTTTTTTGTGTACTCTAGGGTATTGGTATCTAGATAAAATGTGTATTTGTTGTCCTGGCAACTGGACCTTTTTTGGAATACCAGTATCTTTGTCTTACTGAGATTTACTGTCAGGGCCCAGGTCTGACAGTAGCTGTGCAGAATATATAGGTGGGTTGAGGTGGGTTATTGTGGAGGCCAGGTCATCTGATGCAGTACTCCATCACACTCTTTCTTGGTCAAAAAGCCCTTGCACAGCCTGGAAGTGTGTTGGATTCGTTGTCCTGTTGAAAAACAAATGATAGTCCCACTAAGTGCAAACCAGATGGGATGGCTTATCGCTGCAGAATGCTATGGTATTTATGCTGGTTAAGTGTACCTTGAATTCTAAATAAATCACAGACAGTGTCACCAGCTTTGCACCCCAACACCATCACACCTCCACCTCCATGCTTCACATTGGGAACCACACATGCGGAGATCCTCTGTTTTACGTCTCACATAGACACGGTGGTTAGAACCAAAAATCTCGCATTTGGACTCATCAGACAGAAGGACAGATTTCCATTGGTCTAATGTCCATTGTTCGTGTTTCTTGGCCCAAGCAATTCTCCTATTCTATTTGGTGTCCTTTTGTTTCTTTGAAGCATTTTGACCATGACGGCCTGATTTACGCACTGAACAGTTGATGTTGAAATGTGTCTCTCACTTGAACTCTGTGAAGCATTTATTTGGGCTGCAATTTCTGAGGCTGGTAACTCTAATGAACTTATCCTCTGCAGCAGAGGTAACTCTGGGACTCGCTTTCCTGTGGCGGTCCTCATGAAAGCCAGTTTCATCATAGCGCTTGATGGTTTTTACGACTGCACTTGAAGAAACTTTCAAAGTTCTTGACATTTTCCGGATTGACTGACCTTCATGTCTTAAAGTAATGACTTTAATTTATTTTTGCTTATTTGAGCTGTTCTTGCCATAATATGGYCTTTATCTTTTATCAAATAGGGCTATCTTCTGTATACCCCCCTACCTTGTCACAACACAACTGATTGGCTCAAATGCATTCATATTGAAAAACAATTACACAAATTTACTTTTAACAAGGCACACCTGTTCATTGAAATGCATTCCAGGTGACTACCTCATTAAGCTTGTTGAGAGAATGCCACATGTGTGCATAGCTGTCATCAAGGCAAAGGGTGGCTACTGTGAAGAATCTCAAATATAAAATATATTTTGATTTGGTTAACACTTGTTTGGATACTCCATGATTCTATATGTGTTATTTTATAGTTTTGATGTCTTCACTCTTATTCTACATTGTGGAAATAGTAAAAATTATGTACAACCCTGAAATGAGTATGTGTATCCAATATTTTGACTGGTAGTGTATGTTGAAGAGTGTTGGGCTGAAGCTGCATCCCTGTCTCACCCCACGGCCCTGTTGAAATAAATGTGTGTTTTTTTTTACATTTAACCACACTCTTGTTGTTTGAGTACATTGATTTTATAATGTTGTATATCTTTCTCCCAACACCGCTTTCCATCCATTTTTATAGCCAAATTGAGTCAAAAGATGTTTTCAAATCAATAAAGCATGAGAAGACTTTGCCTTTGTTTTGGTTTGTTTGTTTGTCAATTAAGGTGTGCAGGGTGAATACGTGGTCTGTTGAATGGTAATTTGGTTAAAAAGCCAATTTGACATTAGCTCAGTACATTTTTTTTCGCTGAGGAAATGTACGAGTCTGCTGTTAATGATAATGCAGAGGATTTTCCCAAGGTTGCTATTGATGCATATCCCCCGGTAGTTYTTGGGGTCAAATTCGTCTCCACTTTTGTGGATTGGGGTGATCAGTCTTTCCAAATATTGGGGAAGATGCCAGAGATGAGCATTGATGTTAAAGAGTTTAAGTATAGCCAATTAGATTGTGTTGTCTGTATGTTTGACCATTTCATTGAGGATACCATCAACACCACAGGCTTTTCTGGGTTGGAGGGTTTTTATTTTGTCCTGTAGTTCATTCAATGTAATTGGAGAATCCAGTGGGTTCTGGTAGTCTTTAATAATTGATTCTAAGATTTTGTATTTTATCATGTATATGTTTTTGCTGTTTGTTCTTTGTTATAGAGGCAAAGATATTGGAGAAACGGTATTGGATAGATAACTCTTCGTGTTGTTTGTTTAGTGTTTTCCAATMTTCCCTGAAGTAGTAAGATTCTATGGACTTCAATTACATTGAGCTGACTTCTGACGTGCTGTTCCTTCTTTTCCTTAGTGTATTTCTGGGTATTTGTAGAGATTCACCATAGTGAAGGAGTAGGTTCAGGTTTTCTGGGTCTCTATGTTTTTGTTTGGATAGGTGTCTAATTTTCTTAGTTAGGTTTTTTGCGTTCTTCATCAATCCGTCTGTCATTGTTGTTTAGTTTTTCTAGGTTGTCTGCTTGACATTTTTTGATTTAATACGAAAGCTGAGAGATCAAATATACTGTTCAGGTTTTCTACTGCCAATATTACACGGTCACTATTCCAGTGAAATGTTTGGTCCAGGATATTGTCTAGAAGGGATTMAATTTGTTATCGCCTAATTGTTTTTGTTGTTGGTTTCTACACTACATCCCTGCCATCTATAGCATGCACTTCCTTTAGCTTTGATGCCTCATGATTGAGTATTGCTCRATTCAAGTAGACTGTGATTTTGCTGTGATCTGATAGGGGTGTCAGTAGGCTGATCGCTCTGAGAGACTCTGGGTTGAGGTCAGTGATAAAGTAATCTACAGTACTATTGCYATCTCTTTCATTATGAACACAGGTAAATCCAGGTGAAAGCTATGATCCCTTATTGATGTCACTTGTTAAATCCACTTCAACCAGTGATGATGACGGGGAGGAGACAGGATAAAGAAAGATTTGTTAAGCCTTGAGACAATTGAGAAATGGATTGTGTATGTGTGCCATTCAGAGGGTGAATGGCACAAAAGATTGAAAGTGCCTTTGAACGGGGTATGGTAGTAGGTGCCAGGCGCACCGGTTTGCGTCAAGAATTGCAACAGTTCTGGGTTCAACAGTTTCCTGTGTGCGTCAATAATGGTCCATCACCCAAAGGACATCCAGCCAACTTGACACAACTGTGGGAAGCATTGGAGTCGACATGGGCCAGCATCCCTGTGGAACGCCTTTGACACCTTGTAGAGTCCATGACCAGACCAATTGAGGCTGTTCTGACGGCAAAAGATGTGCAAATCAATTTTATGAAGGTGTTTTTTCAAAGTTTTGTACACACAGTGAATAGCGTGTTGCATTTGTCCCTTAAGTCACCCAATATATGTAACGATATTCGTCTTCGGATGAAGAGTAGTCATCGGACCAAAGCACAGCGTGGTAATTGTTCATGTTATTTTTATTAGAACAGAAACACTAAACAAAATAACAAAGAGTGAAACGAACCAGTCCTGTAAGGTGCAGCAACACAAAACAGAAAACAACTACCCACAAAACCAACATGGAAAATGGCAACCTAAATAGGCTCCCCAATCAGAGACAACGAGAAACAACTGTCTCTGATTGGGAACCAACTCAGGCCACCATAAACCTACATACCCCTAGWCCATACAACATCCCCATAGATAACCAAAAAACCCTAGACAAGACAAAAACCCTAGACAAATACAAAAAAACTAAACAAACCACCCTTGTCACACCCTGACCTAACCAAATAATAAAGAAAACAAATATAACTAAAGTCAGGGTGTGACACTATAACTGTTTGTGGAAAGATAACTCAATAATATAAAACAAGGACTAAACGTTCTTTTACTTTACCCCTTTAAAATGTGCAACTATGAAGTAATACCAGAAAATATGTAACAAATCTTCCACTTTCATTCTGTAACGGCTTTCTTCTGTGGACGAAGGAGAGGATCCAAAGCGCAGTGTGGTTAGTGTTCATCATCTTTAATAAAGACAAAAAACGTGAACACTACAAAATACAAAACAATAAATGTGAAAAAACGAAACAGTTCTGTCTGGTGCAGACACACAAAGACAGAAGACAACCACCCACAAAACCCAACACAAAACAGGCTACCTAAATATGGTTCCCAATCAGAGACAATGACTAACACCTGCCTCTGATTGAGAACCATATCAGGCCAAACATAGAAACGGGAAAACTAGACACACAACATAGAATGCCCACTCAGCTCACGTCCTGACCAACACTAAAACAAAGAAAACACAAAAGAACTATGGTCAGAACGTGACACATACATCTTGTTAGATTGTTATCTTCTTTACCTGAAACATTGTGGAGGCTAATGATGTTATATAAATCAAACCAGAAAACCTCTTTCCAAGGGTATCAATCAGTTTGTTGTTTTTCATGTCTTTATAGATTGTATACTCTAGTTAACCATCTGTTACATTTAAAATTAGATCTACAGAGAAAACAGTTTCTCTTTTCTTTGGTAAATTGTCAACTAACGTGACATTGGATTTAGGTTGAAGTAGGGTGGAAAATACCCCCCCCCCCCACTACATTCCCTTATATTGATTACTTTTTAAAAAATCGAATCAGATTTGTGTGGTTGAAATGACGTGGAAACCACGTTGATTCAACCAGTGTTTACTTAGTGGGAGTTCACAGCGATGGGGGGCACGGCGTTATCTTGCTGATTAAAAAACATCACAATCACTCTCATTTTTATAGATGAAAAAAATAAAAAATAAAAAATAATCTTAAGGGAAAAGTTATTGCCACCGTAGCTCTCACCCTGACAACACATGTAACGCTATATATGCTAATATGAATGTCTAATTAGTGATATGCAAATGAGATGTTCCCATTATTGGCCGCTATCTGTTATGGGGATGGATGTGTGTGTGTCCCATCACTCACACAAACAACATACAAAAAACCATTTAGGTTAATTGTCTAATATATAAATGGAAGACGAGGCCTGGACTCCATTCATACGGGTACACATACATGTCACCTTCTCTGTGACACACACACACACACACACACACACACAATGCCTTGTTCTTATAATCTCTCCTCCTTAACTTCATTGCTATTCAGTGTTTTGTCCTCTGACACAATGGTGCGTCCCACTAATCCCCTTGATTGGAGTGATGTTACAGACAGGAGAGGGAGGACAGAAGAGAACAGTGGAGGTGCCTGCATCCCAAATGACACCCCGTTCCCTATATCGTGCACTACTTTTGACCAGAGTCTATAGAGTGCACTATGTAAAAGTAGTGCACTATAATATAGAATAGGGTGCCATTTGGGTTCGCTCTCTGTGTCTGTATCCCCATAGAATTATAATTAGTAAAATTGACATATCAATTGAAAGCTGTTACAGTATAAACGAGTATGTGTTGTAATACGGTTTGTGCCATCTGGAATGTTTGATGAATGGATGCTTTGACCACATGCCAGGAAGATATGCCGTGGAACAATGGAGGTTGACTTGGACAAATGTCCAGTGATGTTTTACAAATTCATACCCACAATCCTTCTGTAAGTAGAGGATGATAAGAGCGTACTGTACGTCATTTCGTAAACAAGTCCCACTTTTATGGTATATACTGTGCCAAGGTGGGTGTTATAAACTCACATTTTTCTATATCTTACATAACGAGAGGTAGATAACTTGCAGAAACAAAAACATCACAAAAAATATTTGTTTTCCTAATTTTTGCCTTTCTTTGCTTTAAAAAAAAAATGGCGCAGGAGTTAATAGCTGCCATTTTGTGTGTCGTTTTGCGCCGATCGTATTTATTTTACGTAATGTTTCCCGCCATCGTTTCCTGTGACAGAAAAGAGCTTCTGGAGATCAGAACAGCACTAAACTCGACGAGGATTTCTACTTTAAGGAGTCGTGGCGAAGGACATACTGCTCACCATGAACCAGGCCCAAATTGACCAGGCCCAAATCCCCGACACTCTATATAAAGGAAGAGGCCACGTTATAGATACCCGACGAGACTACGTCATTGACTGGATAAACCACCTCTACCTTCCGTTCTATTGGCCGAACGTTCAATCACTTGAGAATAAACTGGACCGGCTCCGTTCGACATTATCCTATCTTCGTAATCTGAAGAACTGTAATATCCTATGTTTGTCCCGAGTCATGGCTGAACAAGGACATGGAAAATATAAATCTAGCTGGTTTTTCTATACATCTGCTGGACAGAACGGCAGAATCGGCAGAACGGGAAAATACTTATTTTCCACCATAATTTGCAAATAAATTCATAAAAAATCCTACAATGTGATTTTCTGTATTTATTTTTCTCATTTTGTCTGTCATAGTTGAAGTGTACCTATGATGAAAATTACAGGCCTCTCTCATCTTTTTAAGTGGGAGAACTTGCACAATTGGTGGCTGACTAAAWACTTTTTTGCCCCACTGTATGTGCAAACACTGGACTGGCACCAAAAAGTCAATACGCACAAATAACTTATTTCCCTCAAATTTGGTGCCCAAATGTAGTTACAGCAGGGACTGGGCAGCAAAACAAACATAGGCACAGATACACATACCCATGCACAATAACATATGCACTATACACAATCGTACAGATGGATTTTGTACTATAGATATGTAGTGTAGGTGGAGTAGGAGTAGTATTWGAATGTTTTTAAAATTGTATAAACTGCCTTAATTTCGCTGGACCCCAGGAAGAGTAGCTGCTGCCTTGACATCAGCTAATGGGGGTCCATAATGAATACAAATAAAAATACCTCACTATTAGTGAGCACTTCTACTTTGTCTAGATAAACCATCCACTTAACAGGTGTGGCATATTAACACGCTGATTAAACAGCATGATCATTACACAGGTGCACCTTGTGCTGGGGACAATGAAAGGCCACTCTAAAATGTGCATTTTTGTCACACAACACAATGTCACAGATTTCTCAAGTTTTGAGGGAGAGTGTATTTGGCATGCTGACTGCAGGAATGTTTAACAGAGCTGTTGCCAGAGAATTGAATGGGCCCATTGAGGTCCATTGTCATGCCATTTATCCGCCACCATCACTTCATGTTTCAGCATGATAATGCACAGCCCCATGTTGCAAGAATCTGAACACAATTCCTGGACGCTGAAAATGTCCCCAGTTCTTCCATGACCTGCATACTTACAAGACATAATCACCTATTGAGCATGTTTGGGATGCTCTGGATCGATGTGTACGACAGTGTGTTCCAGTTCCCTCCAATATCCAGAAACTTTGCACAGCCATTGAAGAGGAATGGMACATCATTCCACAGGTCACAATCAACAGCCTGATTAACCCTCCTGTTGTGTACGCTTCATGTTGATTAATTCTGTGTTCCCGGTCCAAAATAACCGCCCCATTATAGCTGATTATGAATCCATAATAATACATATATTATCACCTAATGCTGTGTTAGATATTTTTATGAACTTAAGTTCTTGTGAACATTTTGAAGAACTTCTATTTGCTATTTCTGGCCTGTAGGCCTCATTGACCTGAGCTCATACAACTCGTTTTTGAGTAAAAAAAAAAGCATAATGTATGGATTATTTTGACTATAACAAATACTCAGATGAAAACATATTGTGCTTTTCATCACAGACTACTTTGTGTCAAAGTTTAACAAGGACTCTCTCCTCCTCACCAGTGTCATGATCAAAGATATGATCAAGAGCCTCACATACAGTATATCGTTTGGTCATTGTGATTGGTGAGCAAGGCCTCAAAAAGCTTTATAAACCAGAGCTGTGAGGAAAGTTCTATACATTTTTGAAACAATGTTGCGATTGTTTGTGAGAATGCCAACTGGTGTGGTTCTCGTGGGGCAAAGATTCTATTGGAGGAAAGGTTCCCGTGGGGGTTGCTATGCAAGCCAAGAAGGGGAATGAGGTGTGTGTGTGTGTGGGTGTGTGTGTTTTTTGGGTTTTGTGTGTGTGTGTGTGGTGTGTGTGTGTGTGTGTGTGTGTGTGTGTGTGTGTGTGTGTGTGTGTGTGTGTGTGTGTGTGTGTGTGTGTGTGTGTGTGTGTGTGTGTGTGTGTGTGTGTGTGTGTGTGTGTGTGTGCTCAAACACACATGCATGTGGGGGTCTGGGAGAGGAAGTGTGCCATCTGATGAATGGGCATGTGCCTGAACTCAATTTTATACACTAATTGCAAACAATGGTGATCACACCAGATACTGACTGGTTTTCTAATCCACGCCTGTACCTTTTTAATTTTATTTTAGTATCTGTGACCAACAGATGCATATTCGTATGCCCAGTCATGTGAAATCCATAGATTAGGGCCTATGGAATTTCTTTAAATTGACTGATTTTCTTATCTGAACTGTAACTCAGTAAACATTATGAAATTGTTGCATGTTGTGTTTTTATTTTTGTTCAGTATATATAACCAATACATTTTGTATTGAATAACAGTGTAATTTACATGATGGTTTCAATAAGATTTTCTTTCTCTAATGAACAGCTAGCGTGTGGTTGTCATAACAACAGACAGTACATTATGTGGTAACAAGTAAGAGAAAAGAGGAACGTATAAAGACTCACACAGCAGACTGTCCATCAATCGAGTTCACGTTGTCACGGTGCGTCATGCGGTCTGCTAAGCTATTTGTCACACAATCCCTTCTCAAAGTCAGGGTATGAGCCAAGAAACCTGACAAATTTCCCTTGAAAGTACATCATGTCACGATTCCAAAACCTATACGATATTTCAGGTTAGTTATCTCACGTCGTGGAAAAGATTTGTAACGTGGTACTTTTTGTTGACAAAACTCATGCTAATATTGTTTTATGGAGCTAGCGCCCATTTTGACTCCCTTATACTCCTTGGAGGAGAACTCTCCTTGCCCCAGAATTTCCCAGAATGCACCGCAAATTCCATTGAAGACGCAAAACATACACAATTTGCGTTAATATGATTGCAATGGAATTTCCCCATATCCTCAAAAGTATTTTTTCAACAAGGTCTCATTGCAAGGTTGCCATAATGTATTTCTTTACATGTCCTTTTGACTGTTGACCTTTGACAGTGGTAAAGCACTGTAGTGCAATCTACTCAACACAAAGTGGTGACATTATGCACGTTACAGGATTTCACTGCGTAGTTTGTGATCTTGTGAATAGTACAGTTTCAGATTTCCTTTGAGACCAAACTAATGGTGGTTCAGCTTTCTGATCCACTGCCAGAGATAGATCAATCTTTAAGTTCACACGAGGTTGGTGGCACCTTAAATTGGGTTAGGGGAAAAAAACGTACTGTATATCGGCAGATTTATCTGTAATCTTTGACTTTTGCCTCCCTAAAATCGGTATAATATAAAAATCCATATCGGTCGGGCTCTAARTACAGGCAACATCTGCACTTAGCTAAAGGCTAGAGCTGCCGCAATCAATGAGTGGGACACTCAAAATTCAAAAGGCACTCGCACATCTGAGCTATCTTTTTTACAGGTGCATGGTAACAGTTGAATAAAATGAGAAAAAAGTAGGAACCCACACACTGCTCTTGGTAGTATCACTGCTCTTGATAGTGGCACTGCTCTTGATAGTATCACTGCTCTTGATAGTGGCACTGCTCTTGATAGTGGCACTGCTCTTGGTAGTATCACTGCTCTTGGTAGTATCACTGCTCTTGATAGTATCACTGCTCTTGATAGTATCACTGCTCTTGATAGTATCACTGCTCTTGGTAGTATCGCTGCTCTTGATTGTATCACTGCTCTTGGTAGTATCACTGCTCTTGATAGTATCACTGCTCTGGATAGTATCACTGCTCTTGAGTATCACTGCTCCTGATAGTATCACTGCTCTTGATAACATCACTGCTCTTTAATAAGCTTTACGTATCGGTCTCTGAGTGGGACACTAATGGACGCTTAGAAGAAATCCTGCTACACCCTCCGACGAACCATCAAACAGGCAAAGCGCCAATACAGGACCATGATCGAATCCTACTACTCTGGCTTTGATGCTCTTTGGATGTGGCAGGGCTTGCAAACTATTACAGATTACAAAATGAAACCCACCCGAAAGCTGCCCAGTTACGCGAGCCTACCAGACAAGCTAAATGCCTTCTATGCTCTTTTCGAGGCAAGCAACACTGAACCATGCATGAGAGCACCAACTGTTCCAGATGACTGTGTGAGCATGCTCTCTGTAGCTGATGTGAGTAAGACCTTTAAACAGGTAACATTCAGATGGATTACCAGGGCGCATACAGAGAATGCTGACATTTTCAACCTCTCCCTGACCCAGTCTGTAATACCTACATGTTTCAAGCTATCCACCATAGTCCCTGTGCCCAAGAACGCCAAGGTAAACTATCACTCATATCTCTAGCCATGAAATGCTCACATCAACATGCAATCTCTATTGGACTCCACACTTCCCTTTCCTACGTCATAATGCTGTTCATTGACTCAGTTCATCACTTTATTTTTTTATTTTTTTTATTTAACCTTTATTTAACCAGGTAGGCAAATTGAGAACACGTTCTCATTTACAATTGCGCACCTGGCCAAGATAAAGCAAAGCAGTTCGACACATACAACAACACATAGTTACACATGGAGTAAAACAAACATATAGTCAATAATACAGTGAAAAAAATAAGTCTATATACAATGTGAGCAAGTGAGGTGAGATAAGGGAGGTGAAGGCAAACAAATGTATAAATAAAAAAAAATATAAAAAGGCCATGGAGGCGAAGTGAATACAACACAGCAAGTAAAATAAAAACTAAAAACACTGGAATGGTTGGTTTGCAGTGGAAGAAGCGCAAAGTAGAGACAGAATAATGGGGTGCAAAGGAGAAAAATAAAAATAAAATAAATAAATATCAGTAGGTAAAGAGTTAGTTTGTTTGGGCTAAATTAATAGATATGTACAGGTGCAGTAATCTATGAGCTGCTCTGACAGCTGGTGCTTAAAGCTAGTGAGGGAGATATAGTGTTTCAGTTTCAGAGATTTTTGTAGTTCGTTCCAGTCATTGGCAGCAGAGAACTGGAAGGAGAGGCGTCCAAAGGAAGAATGGTTTTGGGGGTGACTAGAGAGATATACCTGCTGGAGCGCGTGCTCCAGGTAGGTGCTGCTTTATGGTGACCAGCGAGCTGAGATAAGGGGGGACTTTACCTGCAGGGTCTTGTAGATGACCTGGAACCAGTGGGTTTGGCGACGAGTATGAAGCGAGGGCCAGCCAACGAGAGTGTACAGGTCGCAGTGGTGGGTAGTATTATGGGGCTTTGGTGACAAAACGGATGCCACTGTGATAGACTGCATCCAATTTATTGAGTAGGGTTTTGGAGGCTATTTTTGTAAATGACATCACCGAAGTCGAGGATTGGTAGGATGGTCAGTTTTACAAGGGTATGTTGGCAGCATGAGTAAAGGATGCTTTGTGCGGAATAGGAAGCCAATTCTAGATTTGACTTTGGATTGGAGATGTTTGATGTGAGTCTGGAAGGAGAGTTTACAGTCTAACCAGACACTAGGTATTTGTAGTTGTCCACAATTTCTAAGTCAGAGCCGTCCAGAGTAGTGATGTTGGACAGGCGGGCAGGTGGCGGCAAGCGATCGGTTGAAAGAGCATGCATTTAGTTTTACTTGTATTTAAGAGCAATTGGAGCCACGAAGGAGAGTTTGTATGGCATTGAAGCTCGCCTGGAGGGTTGTTAACACAGTGTCAAAAAGAAGGGCCAGAAGTATACAGAATAGTGTCGTTCTGCGTAGAGGTGGATCAGAGAATCACCAGCAGAGAG
>NW_019945970.1:58169-66094 GCF_002910315.2 Salvelinus sp. IW2-2015
CAGAGAGACAGGTACTCAATACACGGGATTGCGATAGCTTCACCTGGTAGCGAGAAGATCGAGGTGTCATCAGGCGGGAGGTAACAGGGGAGACTGTCATGGCAGGAGCAGAATGGGTGCTGAGGACATAAGACTTTACGTGTATGTAGTCGATGGGCTCACCCAAGGTTGGACCTTTAGTGTGTGTCATGATCGCTGCGTTCTACCTTAACATCTGGTGCCAAGACATCATGTGAGTATTATGCGGGCATCTAAAATGCATCCAGAGAAGCACACAGCATAGGAGACCCAAAGTTACACCACAGCGTTATGCTATAGACGGTCTCAACCACTGCCCACATTGTGAGGAGATTTTCCCGCCCAATTACTAGTGCAAAGCTAAAAATACAACACTAAAAAATACACACAGGAGAAGAAGCCTTACCTGCCTGCCTCTGACTGTAGAAAGAGTTTTCTTCCCCACTGGGGCACTTAAAAACACATGAACTTATTACATACAGGAGAGCAGCCTTACTTCTGCCTCTGACTGTGGGAAGAATTTCCTCCTCGACGGGGCAGCTTAAAATCACACCAACGGATACACACTGGAGAGAAGCCTTACTCCTGCCTCTGACTGTGGGAAAGATCCTTCACAACATCTGTTCCTGGTACAATTCATCAGAGTGTGCCACACATAGAGAAAGCCTTACTCCTGCTCTTGACTGTGGAAGAGTTTCTCTCGACTAAGGCCACTTAAAAACACATGGACGTATACACACAGGAGAGAAGCCACTATCCTGCTCTGAACTGTGGAAAACGTTTTTCCCAATTTGATAAGTTAAAAGGTCCACCAGCGTATACATATAGGAGAGAAGGGCCTTACTACTTGCTCTGACTGTGGCAAGAGTTTCTCTCTACAGGACAGCTTAAAATCACACCAACAGATACACCAGGAGAGAAGCTTTACTTCTGTTCTGACTGTGGAAGAATTTCTCTCGAAGGACAGCTTAAAATCACACCAACGGATACACACAGGAGAGAAACCTTACTTCTGCTCTGATTGCGCGAAGAATTTCTCTCGACAGGGACAACTTAAAATCACACCAACGGATGCACACGAGAGAAGCCTTACTCCTGCTCTGAAGCTGGGAAGAGCTTCACAACATCAAGGGTCTGACAGTTCATCTGAGAAACACACACAGAAAGAGAAGCCTTGCTCCTGCTCTGACTGTGAGAAGAGATTCTCCAGATTGGCCATTTTTAAAATGACACCAATGTATATATACATGAGAAAAAGCCTCATCAGTTCTTTCAGACCAGCTAAGATTAGTCTCGCCGTCACTTATTTTTATCTGATAAAATAATTGCCAACGTTTTAATTTGATCAAATGAAGAAAGCGTAGAACACTATCTAATCCTATAGTTTCTCACTGTGAGAGAACTTGTGCAGAAGGAAAGGAGTGTTATAGAATGTTAGCCTTCTTTTTACTGATCAGTGTGCACCTTGTCAGTTTCTGTGTGTGTTTGTTAGTTTCTACTGTAAAGATATTGAGATGACCTTGGATTTGCCCTTAGGGTTGAATATCCTCTGAGGTTTCTCTTGTTGAAACAATGGGAGAACAGACACGAACAAGCCTTAGATAGGCAGTTTTATACTTTGTTTTGTAAGCATTACATGGCGAAGTAGCCAGAAGGTTTTGGATTCGCAGAACACCACGGACAGGGTAGGGGTGAAAATATATCCATTATAATATAAGCAGAGCATGAATCTCATCTTATTTGCCTCTGAGGCAAAATAAAAGGCCTTTCTAAACCCATTTCATTAAATTCTACATCATTCTACATGACTGGAGACGAGCAGAATATTTTTTGATACCAGAACAGAGCATGACAATAAATGAGGCATACTGCCCGCACCAGAGACCTTTTTGATTTCTATACAAGGCTATTGTTCAAAATATTCTACAACGGGTTGGTCAAAACAAGCATTGGTGATTAGTTGAAACACGTTCTAAGCCATACTAAAAAAAACAGTTTAGCACAGATAAGCATGTTCCATCTGAGAAATCACTGCTCAACCACTGGCCATCAGCCCAGCCAAGGGATAAGAGCGTTGCAAGCCAGTATGGCTACGTAACACTTTGAACAAACGACTCCGTAGATGCAGAATAAAAATACATCACGACTGGATCGAGTCTCTGGCAACCTATCCAATAGAATGAACGGACATCTTTTCTCTGCCAGTCGGTTTGAATACATTTATCAAAATAAAGTTTTTTATTTAATTGGTAACGCATTGTAGAAAAGCAAATGTACACTAGAGGTTGTGAACAACAACTTTTATTACGGCTGTGCTGATATACGGTACTCTTACCTATAACCGCAGCACAGCTGTGCTGATATACGGTACTCTTACATATAACGCAGCACACTGTGCTGATATACGGTACTCTTACATATAACCGCAGCACAGCTGTGCTGATATACGGTACTCTTACCTATAACCGCAGCACAGCTGTGTTAAAAAGTTGTTTCGCACACCCTCTCGTGTACAATTGCTTTAGTATAGTCTAAGTTAAGAGAACAGAGCTAAAGTTGTCTATCAACTGTAAAAATGTAGTGCAACAGAACCAGTTACAACTGAAGTATCTGATGTCAACGAATTAGAGAAAAAGCCATTCATTGTTTAACAAAGCAGCCGCATATCATCAGGTAGGCTTACGGTGCATTGGGAAAGTATTCCCCTTKACTTTTTCAGATCTGGAGAAGGGTAACAAAAAATGTCTGCAGAATTGAAGGTCCCAAAGAACACAGTGGCTTTCTTAATTCTCAAATGGAACAAGTTTTGAACCACCTAGACTCGTCCTAGAGCTGGTAGCCGAGACAAACTGAGCAATCTTGGGAGAAGTGCCTTGGTCATGGAGGTGACCAAGAACCTGATGGTCACTCAGACAGAGAAAGATGAACGGGGCAATGTACAGAGAGATCCTTGAAAACCTGCTCCAGAGCGCTCAGGACCTCAGACTGGGGCGAAGGTTCACTTTCCAACAGGACAATGACCCTAAGCACACAGCCAAGACAATGCAGGAGTGGCTTCGGGACAAGTCTCTGAATGTCCTTGTGTGGCCGAGCTAGAACCCGGACTTGAACCCGATCGAACATCTCTGGAGAGAACTGAAAATAGGTGTGCAGCGACGCCCCCCATCCAACCGGACAGCTTGAGAGGATCTGCAGAGAATGGGAGAAACTCCCCAAATACTTGTAGCGTCATACCCAAGAAGACTCGAGGCTGTAATCACTGCCAACAGTGCTTCAAGAAAGTACTGAGTAAAGAGTCTGAAGACCTATGTACATTTTTTGCACAAAAAAATGAAACCTTTTGCTTTGTCATTATGGGGTATTGTGTGTAGATTGAGTGGGGGTGACAAAACAATTTCATACATTTTAGAATAAGGCTGTAATGTAACAAAATGTGGAAAAAGTCAAGCGGCCTGAATACTTTCTGAATCCACTGTATATAATATATATGTGTGATATTAGATGTGGTAGCCTACCTTTTTCAAGCAATAAAGTCAACACAGTATTAGCCTTATATTTAGCTAATGGGTTTTACATAATATGTTTAGCTAATGAATAATAGGTTATGCATATTATATTTAGCTATTGAATAAGGGGTATATGCATAATATATTTAGCTAATGAATAACGTAAACTCACTCACTTTTGTACATCGCCTTGGTCCTTACAATTTACCTTATTTTAGCGCCCCATAAAACGTAATACTTCCAGATCAACTGTAATGTCAATACCATTGTAAAGCACAATTTCTCCCCTTTCCAACAGAATCAATTACATGACCCCACGCTGCCCGTTTCTGCATGATTCAAGAAGGCAATGAGCCCCGTCGGGTCTTTTTAAAAATGGCGGGTGGGGAAGCGAAACTAATGCGTGATAGTGAGAAGGAGAGATGTTGTGTGGGAAAATTGCTTTTCTTCACTTGATCTGTCCAACTTTTCACCTTATCGCCTCTAAAATGTAAATAAAACACTATAAAGAGTTTTTATATAATGTGTCATTATATACCTATTTGAAGGTTTGTGTCGAATTTGAATCTGGTTTTTAGGGCGGTGCTAAAGTGATCTTAGAAGTAAACAGCGGCTTTGAGAATGATGATCGCATGCAATGATGACGCAAAAAATGACTAGGTATCCCCCCTTACCCCGTCACTGTCCATTTCTTGTTTTTAAAAGATTAGAGAAGTGCTCTACCTGGTGGAGAGAGATTGTAAGACATAAATAGTTGCTTTACGTGTGCTGTACGTTACGGCATGACACGTCACGATGTAACAGAGGGTCAGTTTTTTCAACTTTTCTCCAATACTATAGAGCCATTACCATGTCGATCAACGCTTGAATAGAAACGTAGTTCACACCCCCGATTTTGAAGTCAACACAGTCGCTACAGTCCCATTAGTTTTCTTTGCAGCCTCGTTTGAATGTTGCGGTTGCGCACATTTGTACGGAATGGAGTGAGTTTACGTTAATAGGTTATGCATAATATATTTAGCTAATAATAATGGGTTATGCATAATAAGCGAATAACTTATAGCCTCTGTCTCTGCACCTGTGCTCCGCTGGCCTCTCCTTAAACCCTCCTTAGCTCTTAGACTCGCATTTCTTCTACTAACAGACTATTGGAAGAGAGAAGCAAGCTCTTTTTGCTGAATATTAATTACAGCAGCCAATAGAACTCACGGGTAGTTTGAAAGAGCGAACGCTCAATGGTGGTAGAATATAGCAGTTATTGATTCAGACCCATAACCATTCAATCTTCATGAAGATCTAGTTTTCCTCATCTTCAGGTTCTCCCTCCCAACCTGAACAGGACATCAGTAGGCCTAGTCTGCGCGCACAGAGAGTAAAAAAAAAAATATATATATATATATATACAGCTTCACCTCCTGAATGCCACCGTACACAGCACAGTCATTGGTAGGCAGCACAAAAGGGTTTACCTCAGCGAGAGCAGGGAAGGCCGGGGCTCATGATTGGTAACGCCTATCGGTTGCAGTGTAGCCTAGTTTTATATACACCATCCCAGCAGCGCAAGAACTAGGGAAGGAAGTCCATTTTTTAATAAATATAACTTTGCACGTTGCTTCTCCGAGCATGGTCTTGGTATAGCCTAGGCCTATAGTATAGTCTATGGAACATGTTGGATTCTAACTTGAAATAGACTTATTCCTGTCACTAGATGTCTACTTTATTGCACTTTGGGAAAGTTACTGTGAGGCAAGTACAGCACGTGTCCAGACATGTTCTGGCTGTGTATTAATAAGGATGGAGGTAAAGGGCAACAGGCTCAGTTCCTGATAAGTCAGGTTAGTTTCTGTGGAAGGAGGGCAAGCAGAGATGTAGAACTTCAACATGGAGATGAGGACAACAGTTGAAGAGAGAAGAAACCTCTGGGAGGAGGTCCGGAGGGGCCCACCCCAACGACACTAACCACAGTCCTATCTCACACACCTCTCCGCTCACACTGCTCTGAACTCAGGCAGGGCCATGACAATGCCAGTAAAAAGAACAGACTTAGGTCCTCTTAGCAATAGAGACTGATTGTTTATCTTAGGTGGTGACTCGGCCTAGTTGGAAGGTGTAAGTATGTGCTTTGCTTGTATGTTGTATTTGTAGCTGACGTATCCAGTGGGTTGAATAAATCTGGTTTGTGCTTTTACTAGTTGTCCATCTGAGTTTCTACTCTGTTAGTTCAGAACTTAACAGTCATTTCATTAAGACCACACTTGGTACACTTGATATTGCGGACCCAGCAGAGAACCAGGGATGAGTAGCATCATGAGATATATAATAAGCAACTCATTCTCAAACCCTGAGCAATAGGACATTTAATTGATTCCAAATTACATGACCCTCCCCTGATCTAAATTTCCAAGTTACTAAACCCTCCCTCATTTTTCTCCAGGTAACAATTGTCAATTTCTCTCCCTAAGCGACTTTTGTTTTAATGATATACATACATTGAAACTGTTTTATTAAATTGTCTTTTAAAACTAGATGTATTATTTTCGTCATTGATGATGAATGTATTTGGATAGCTGCATTGAATTTGATTGATCCGCTAATTTAAAATTTATATTCTACATTAATTTGTGCTACTCAGTCAATGGGTTATCTATACAGAATTTTTGTTGTTGTTTAATTGATAGACATTTAAATGATTTAGCATGCTATCTACTCAATACATGTCACTACACCTCTACATGCCAATTAGCTAGCCTCATTCATATTAAAAGAAAAGTGAAATAAAACAAATTGATTATTTTTTTWATCATTTGAAAGTGTTTTCTATGGTGCAAAAGTCCAGAGACTATATTACTACCACAATTCAAGTATGATCCACTTACTATTGGGGAATGGAACCAGAGAGGAAGCTTGCGTTACCCTTTCCATGCCCCATTGTTCAGAGTGGAGGAGCTGTGAACTCTCCTGTGATGGCCCATGTCTACCACAACCTTTCCTATTGTGTTCGTAAGTACCACAGCATTTTAGGAAGCCATTGTTCAAAATGTGTTCTTGCATACAGTACAATGGGAGGGGGTGTGGCCTGCACAGGGGAAGACCAGGAGGTTGAGCTCAGACTTATATTTCAGACTAGCATCCTATCCAGGGTTTCCAGATTACCATTACGTACAAACCCAGACTGCCTCTCTCCTTCCACACTGAGTACAAACCTACAGTCACTGGTTCCTGATTGTGACAGTGGAGCCCAGTTTGCACTGGAGGATCCAGAGATGGCATCACTGAAGCTGGAAGACTGCAGTCAAACACTGGAGCTGTATGTCAACATTAAAGGAGGAGGAGAAGATTGGGAAATCTGTTATTCATGGTAAAACCAGGTTCTAGCTATACATGCTATTCATAAATTAAACCTCCATAAGTTATGACCCAGTCTATTGCTATGTTGAATTCTGACATTACACATCACTGAAGAACTTTGAAATGCACAAATGTAGTTATGAAAGTTCAATCAGTAAGGCTGGTCTGAATGGATCGTCACTTCATTCATCTAGTAAACTCTATGGTGCAGTTCTGCGGACACAGATTGAGCCTAATCCTTAAATAAATTGCACTTAAGCCATTTCAGTTATTATAGTTTATCTCAGACACAGTTTAAAATAGTCTCAGACTTGTCCTAGTCTAGATTTTAAAAGTCTGATTTCCAGAAGGATGATTAGAGTTAATCTAAACTCAGCAAAAAAAGAAACATCCCTTTTTCTGGACCCGGTCTTTCAAAGATAATTTGTAAAAATCCAAATAACTTCACAGATCTTCATTGTAAAGGGTTTAAACACTGTTTCCCATACTTGTTCAACGAACCATAAACAATTAATGAACATGCACCTGTTTAAGACAGTAACAGCTTACTGACGGCAGGCAATTAAGGTCCAAGTTATGAAAACTTAGGACACAAAAGAGGCCTTTCTACTGACTGAAAAACACCAAAAGAAAGATGCCCAGGGTCCCTGCTCATCTGCGTGAACGTGCCTTAGGCATGCTGCATGGAGGCATGAGGACTGCAGATGTGGCCAGGGCAATAAATTGCAATATCCGTACTGTGAGACAAGACRAACAGCTGATCGTCCTCGCAGTGGCAGACCACGTGTAACAACACCTGCACAGGATCGGTACATCCGAACATCACACCTGCGGGACAGGTAGAGGATGGCAACAACAAGGGGGGGGGGGGTCAAAATCAAAAGTAACAGTCAGTACTGGTGTGGCCACCAGCTGCATTAAGTACTGCAGTGCATCTCCTCCTCATGGACTGCATCAGATTTGCCAGTTCTTGCTCTGAGATGTTACCCCACTCTTCCACCAAGGCACCTGCAAGTTCCCGGAGGGATTGTGCGTTCCTGGTGTAACTTGGCA
>NW_019945971.1:0-19228 GCF_002910315.2 Salvelinus sp. IW2-2015
AGCAACACCTCACTAGAACTGCCCTAGCAGACAGTACCAAGCAACAACATGCACTAGAACTGCCCTAGCCAGACTAATACCAACAAACCGCAACTCAGACACAACCTGCCTAGCCAACTATAACAACAAACACTCACTAGAACTGTCCCAGCCAGACTATACCAACAACACTCACTAGAACTGCCCTACATTTACAATGCCCTCTAAGCCAGACTTATAACAAACAACACCCCACTGCAGCAGCTGCCCTCACCGCCAGACTATCACCAACAACACCTCACTAGACTGCCCTAGCTAGACTATAACCACACCGACCTCACTATAATAACTGCCCTAGCCAGAATGTCTATGACCTCTACGGACCTCCAAGCCAACAACAAGTCCGCCACCTGCACCGCTCGACTGACGAACCTGCCTACCAGACTATACCAAGCCAACACCCCTACATCACTAGATTGCCTGAGCCAGACTATAGGCAACAACCCTCACTGAACTGCCCTAGCCAGAGCAGTACAACAAGACCTCACAGAACTGCCCTAGCCAGACAGTACCAACAGACCTCACTAGAACTTGCCCTAGCCAGAACTATACCTTGAACAACACCTCAGCTGAGTAACTGCCCCTAGCCAGACTAATACCACAACACCTCACTAAACTGCCCTAGCCAGAGCTATAACCAACACCACCGTCACTAGAATGCCTAGCCAGACAGTACCCAACACCACCGTTCACTAAGAACTGCGCCTAAGCCAGACTCAGTTACCCAACAACACCTCACTAGAATTGCCCTAGCCCAGACTATACGAAGACAACACCTTCGATCAAACTGCACCACATTATCCTTACAACCTCAACCTGACACACGGATGGATGGACGCATGGCAACGACACACTCTCTTCTCTCTCTTAATCTAAACATTTGATTTACCACATCATCTTCCCTCTCCTCATCAAACAACACTAGCTAATTTGTGGTCATATGCATAAATTAATTGAAAAGACGATTTTTAGTAATTCATGTGAGAGCAGGGTAATGAAAATATTTATGTCTCCTTGCTCTCCAAATGTAGGTTATATAGAAGAGGTAAGACATGAGAGATGAGAGAAGAGAGATAGAGAGAGACATGAGAGACGAGCAGGAGATCAGAGCAGTACAGAGAAGAGACGAAGAGAGATACAGCCAGAGAAGAGAGAGAAGAGAGGAGAGAGAGAGAGAGAGAATAGCCTCAGAATGCAGAGAGAGAGTTATGAACGAAGAAGATGACATGAAGACACAGAAGACAGTGAACAGAGACAGAGACAGAGAGATTTTATGACAGATGCATATACACCACATTCGTCCATTGATCATCACTACAGACCTGGGCCCAGGTTCCGATAGCAATGGAGTGTTTTAAATGATTCATCATTCCTACAACAGCCACACGTTTATAAACACCAGACGCAGAGAGCACATCCTTCAGTATCGACAAAATGCCTCAAACGACGCACTTAATGAAACTTTCTCTTGCGTGGTGTTTTATAAACGTTCTCTCTGCGTAGGTTTTATAAACGTTCTCTCTGCGTGGTGTTTTATAAACGTATCTCTCTGCGTGGTGTTTTTATAAACGTTCTTCTTTCTGCGTGGTGTTTTTAATAAACGTTCTCTTCTTTTGTTGTGGTGGGTTTTAATACAACGTTCTCCTCTGCGTTGGTGTTTATAAACGTTCTCTATGCGTGGTGTTTTTTTAAACGTTCCCTCTGCGCGTGTGATTTTTTAAACGTTACTCTCTGCGTGGTGGTTTTTTTAACGTTCTCGTCTCGTCGTGGTGTTTTTTTAACGTTCTCTCTGCGTGGTGTTTTTTTTACATCGTTCTCTCTGCGTGTGTTTTTTTAACCGTTCTCTCTGCGTGGTGTTTTTTTAACGTTTCTCTCTGCGATGGTGTTTTTTTAACGATTCTCTTCTGCGTGTGTTCCTTTTAACGTTCTCTCTGCGTGGTGTTTTTTTTAACCGTTCTCTTCTGCGTGGTGGATTTTTTTAAACGTTCTCGTTCTGCGTGGAGTGTTTTATAAACGTTTCTAATGCGTGGTGTTTTTTTAACGGTTCTCTCTGCGTGGTGTTTT
Organism: Salvelinus sp. IW2-2015; assembly: GCF_002910315.2. Classification (NCBI taxonomy): domain Eukaryota; kingdom Metazoa; phylum Chordata; class Actinopteri; order Salmoniformes; family Salmonidae; genus Salvelinus; species Salvelinus sp. IW2-2015. The sequence goes on from NW_019945971.1 coordinate 2,104, forward strand.
TTTTTAACGTTCTCGTCTAGCGCGGGTTGGTATTTTTATTTTAGTTAAAACAATGTTATCGGGTTCTAGCGTGTTGCGTTGTTTTTTTAACGTCTCTCATCTGCCGCTGTGTTTTTTAACGGTTCTCTTCTGCGTGGTGCTTTTTTGTTAACGTTCCTCTGTCAGATCTCTGCGGTAGGTGAAAGTTTTCAATAAGCTGCTTCCTCCAGGTGTTAGTGGTAATATATTGTACTCTCACCGGCTTTTTAGTTTGTAAATATTTTTTTTGAGTGGTATGTTTTTTATTTACTCACGGTTTTTCTCTCTGCGTGTAGGTATAGTATTTATTAATCGTTCCTCTCTGCGCGGTGTTTTATTATAAATTCGTTCTCTTACCTGTCTCTCCCTCTGCGTGGTGTTTTTTTTTAAACGTTTCTCTGCGTGGTGTTTTTTTAACGTTTTTGTTTGTATTTAAAAACCACACAAGAGGAATGTTTAATAAACAACCAAACATTTATACTGATTAGGATGAAAGAAAGCAGTGATGATCTCGGCTCAGATCTCAAATCTGACTTAACGTTAGATTTATTCCACAATACTGATACAGATCAGATCCTAGAGAGATAGAATCCCATTGCGCTACAAGATATAAGTGTCTTATTCTAATATTGAACCTACAATAATGCACTATATCAAGATGATGGAATAAAAATCACGAAATATATTGAGGCAAATTCATTTGACTGGTAGAAAAATAGAAAGAAGAAACAATCAAATTGAATGAAGAATGAAGTCTGCGATAAAAATACATAGACCTATTCTGTCGCGGAGCTGTTTTATCTTTTAATGCCCTATTTAGTCATCTCTATTCTAATCCTGAAAGCATCTTTTTATCCTTTGTGTTTGTTAATTGTCACAGAGAGAGATAAATCACTGTGATTTCTACGTTTAGTGCAGAGATCTGTTCTGAATAAAGGGAACGCAGAAAGGGCAACAAAAAAGCACTTAGCTGTTTACGAGTGGTCCCTGAGCAGGTGTTAGATTTACGAGTGGTCTGAGGAGGTGTTATATTACGAGTGGTCTGAGGCAGGTGTTTATATTACAGTGGTCTGAGGCCAGGTGTTATTTTATTACGAGTGGTCTGAGCGCAGGTGTTATATTACGAGTGGTCTGAGGCAGTGTTATATTACGAGTGGTCTGAGGCAGGGGTTAAGATTACGAAGTGGTCCTGAGGCAGTGTTATATTACGAGTGGTCTGAGGCAGGCGTTATATTACGATGGTCTGAGGCAGGTGTTAATTAACGAGTGGTCGAGGCAGGTGTTTATATTACGAAGTGGTCTGAGGCAGGCCGTTAAGATACGAGTGGTCTGAGCAGGTGTTATATTCGAGTGGTCTGAGGCAGGTGTTAAATATTACGAGTGGTCTGAGGCAGGTGTTAGATTTACGAGTGGTTCTGAGGCAGTTTTGTTATATTACGAGTGGTCTGAAGGCAGGCGTTAGATACGAGTGTTCTGAGGCAGGTGTTATATACGAGTGTCTGAGCAGGTGTATATTACGAGTGGTTCTGAGGCGGTGTTAGATTTACGAGTGGTTGAGGCAGGTGTTAGATACGAGTGGTCTGAGGCAGTGTTATTTACGAGTGGTCTGAGGCAAGTGGTGTTATATTACGAAGTGGTCTGAGGCAGGTTGTTATATTACGAGTGGTCTGAGGAGGTGTTATATTACGAGTGTCTGAGGCAGTGGTTATATTACGAGTGGTCTGAGGCAGGTGTTTATATTACGAGTGGTCTGAGGCAGGTGTTAATTAACGAGTGGTCTGAGGCAGGTGTTATATTACGAGTGGTCTGAGGCAGGTGTTATATTACGAGGGTCTGAGCAGTGTTATATTACGAGTGTCTGAGCAGGTGGTTAGATTACGAGTGGTTCTGAGGCAGGTGTTAGATTAGGTGGTCTGAGCAGGTGTTATATTTAGAGTGGTTCTTGAGGCGTTATATATTACGAGTGGTCTGAGGCAGGTGTTAGATTACGAGTGGGTCTGAGGCAGGTGTTGATTACGAGTGGTCTGAGGCAGGTGTTATATTACGAGTGGTCTGAGCAGGTGGTTATATTACGAGTGGTCTGAGGCAGTGTGTTATATTACGAGTGGTCTGAGGCAGGTGTTATATACGAGTGGTCTGAGGGCAGGTGTTATATTACGAGTGGTCTGAGGCAGGTGTTAATATTCGAGTGGTCTGAGGCAGGTGTTATATTACGGATGGTCTGAGGAGGCGTTATATTATGGTGGTCTGAGGCAGGTGTTATAATTACGAGTGGTCTGAGGCAGGTGTTATATTAACGAGTGGTCTGAGGCCAGTGTGTTATATTACGAGTGTTCTGAGGCAGGTGTTTATATTACGAGTGGTCTGAGGCCAGGTGTTAATATTAACGATGGTCTGAGGCAGGTTGTTATAATTACGAGTGTTCTGAGGCAGGTGTTATATTAACGAGTGTTCTGAGGCAGGTGTTATATTTACGAGTGGTCTGAGGCAGGTGTTTAGATTACCGAGTGGTCTGAGGCAGGTGTTATATTACGGTGGTCTGAGCAGGCGTTAGATAATTCTTAGTGGTCTGAGGCAGGCGTTAATTCCGAGTGGTCTGAGGCAGGCGTTAGATTCGAGTGGTTGAGGCAGGCGTTATAATTACGAGTGGGCCCTAGTATTACCATTGGGCCAATAGAGGACCAATTAGGGCCAATAGAGGACCATTAGGGCCCATAGAGGACCACTAGTGGAAACATAGAGGACATAGGCCAATAGAGGACCATTAGGGCCCATAGTGGACCCATTAGGGCCCATAGAGGACCACTAGGGCCCATAGAGGACATTTAGGGCCCATAGAGGACCCAGGTCCATAGAGGACCACTAGGGCCATAGAGGACCATTAAGGGCCCATAGAGGAACACACTAGGGCCCCATAGAGGACTCACTAGGGCCCATAGAGGACCATAGGGCCAATAGGGACCATTAGGGCCATAGAGGACCCTAGGGCCCATTGAGGACCATTAGGGCCAATAGAGGACCAATTAGGGCCCATAAGGACCAACTACGGGCATTGAGGACCATTAAGGGCCAATTGAGGACCATTAGGGCCATAGTGGACCACTAGGGGCCATAAGGGACCACTAGGCCCTAGAGGACCACTAGGCCATAGAGGACCACTTAGGGCCATAGAGGACCATTAGGGCCATAGAGGACCATTAGGGCCGCATAGAGGACCTAGGGCCGCATTGAGGACCAATTAGGGCCAATAGAGGAACGCATTAGGGCCCATAGAGGACCACTAAGGGCCCATTTGAGAGACCATTAGGGACAATAGAGGCCATTAGGGCCGCATAGAGGACCATTAGGGCCAATAGAGGACCATTAGGGCCCATAGTGGACACTGGGGACAGAGCCCAGTGTTTGTCTTGCTGTACCACTAAATCTTCGTTCTGAAAACCAAGTATTTAACGGGAAGACATTATGAACAGTGATGTTTTTATATACAAGTATTTATGTTTATCTACATAAGAGTAGTCTGAGAACACAGCATGGTCCTGATGTTAGCCATTATTGAGTCAGTCTGAGAAACAGCATGTTGATGTAGCATTTGGAGTCAGTCTGGAGAACACAGCATGTCTGATGTAGCCATTTGAGTCAGTCTGGAGAACACAGCATGTCGATGTTAGCCATTTGAGTCAGTCTGGAGAACACAGCATGTCTGATGTAAGCATTTGAGTCAGTCTGGAGAACACAGCATGTCTGATGTAGCCATTTGAGTCAGTCTGGAGAACACAGCATGTCCTGATGTAAGCCATTTGAAGTCAGTCTGGAGAACACAGCAATGTCTGATGTTAGCCATTTGGAGTCAGTCTGGAGAACACAGTCATGTCCTGATTGTAGCCATTTTGAGTCAGTCTGGAGAACACAGCATGTCGATGTAGCCATTTGAGTCAGTCCCTGGAGAACACAGCATGTCTGATGTAGCCATTTGAGTCAGTCTTGGGAGAACACAGCATGTCTGATGTTAGCCAATTTGAGTCAGTCTTAAAAATACAACCACCAACTACTTCTCTGACATGAGTTCAGTATGTCAAATCGAAGGGCCTGTTGTCCAGCTCAGAGCCGACACTTTTTGTTAAAAATAAATATATATAATAATTCCAATAATTCCACTTTCACAATACGAGTATTAAATCTCTCCTCTCGATCTCGCTCTCTCTCTTCCTCGTCTCTTCTCTCTCTCTCGATCTCTCATCTCGTTCTCTCTCTCTCTCTCTTCATTCTCAGTCGTTCGATCTCTCATCTCTCTCTTCTCTCTCATCTCTCTCTTCCTCTCTACATCCTCTTTTCTTCATCGATCTTCATCCTCTGTCCCACTCTCTTCCTTCTCTGTCTCTGTGTCTCGTGTCTTTCTGTCTCAGTATATCGAGCGTATTAGATGTGTCTAGTGGGGTGCAAGAAATAAACACTTCAACGGCACAGGAGTTAAGACAAGTGTCGGCGGTATTTCACTCAACAGCCTTAGCTCTCCGCCACAGATTCAGACACACACACACACACACACAACACACACTACAGAACAAGTTACGACACACACACACAGCAAACACAACACACATTATGATCACCATCTGTCTGTAACAATCTGACGTGAAAGATTAACCCCATATTTAGGTTCCATTAGTATCATTAGGAGGGGTGAGGAGGGTAAGGAAAAAAGGGGTAGAGGAGGGGGAGTATGGGGTGAGGAGGGTTGGGGAAGGAGGAGGGAGGTCTGAGGTGAGGGGAGTGGGGTCTTCTTTCTCTTCTCCTCTCATTCAATTGTTAATTCATAGTCCAGGTCAGAAAGTAGGGGCATCTGAACAACAGTGTCAACATCTGCTCTCATCAACACAAACACACCAGTTCACATGCCACACACACACACCACACACATACACACACACCACACGACACACAGTCACACTCACACACACACACACACACAACAACACACACACACACACACGACACACGACCACTACTATCAATGTTTAATCTCTGAAGTAGCATGGGGTGTGTGTGCCACGCATAATAGTATGTGCACGAGCATGTGCATGCATTGCGTGTCTGATTATCCGTGAGTGGATGGATCTAAAGAAAGCTGGGAGGAGGAGGCATGGGAGAGAGCTGCAAGACGGATGCTGGGAGAGGGAGCTGGGAGAGGAGATTGGGAGAGGTGCTGGGAGAGGACGCTGCCAAGAGGTGCTGGGAGTAGGAGATGGGGAGAGGAGCTTGGGAGAGGAGATGTGGACGGGCTGCTGGGAGTGGAGATGGAGAGGAGCTGCAAGAGGTGCTGGGAGAGGAGCTGGGACGGAGATGGGAGAGGTGGCTGGAGAGGAGTAGAGTGTGGAGAGGGATGATTGAGGCGCTGAGAGAGGAGATGGGAGAGGAGCTGAAGAGGAGATGGAAGAGGTGCTGGGGAGAGGAGATGGGAGAGTGTGCTGCAAGAGGTGCCTGGGAGAAGGAGCTGGGAGAGGAGATGGGAGAGGAGCTGGGAGAGGAGCTGGGAGAGGAGCTGGGAGAGGAGCTGGGAGACGTGCTGGGAGAGGAGCTGGGAGAGGAGCTGGGAGAGGAGATGGGAGACTACTAAGGATGTCAGGAGACCGTCCACTTATTTGACCTGTTCTTTCCATAATATCGACTTGGTAGACACTAGGGTCTAGGTAGCCTCTACCTTGTCACAACACAACTGATGGGCTCAAACGCATTAAAAATGAAAGAAATTAACTTTTAACAAGGCACACCTGTTAATTAAAATGCATTCCAGGTGACTACTTCATGAAGCTGGTTGAGAGAATGCCAAGTGTGTGCAAAGCTGTCATCACAGGCAAAGAGTGGCTATTTGAAGAATCTCAAATATGAAGCATATTTTGATTTGTTTAACACTTTTTTGGTTACTACATGATTCCATACGTGTTATTTCATCGTTTTGAAAACGTCACTATTATTCTACAATGTAGAAAATAGTAAATATAAAGAAAAACCCTTGAATGAGTAGATGTTGTAAAACGTTTGACTGGTAGTGTATATGTTAACTACAACCTTCTGTTGCCTTCACTCCCAGCATTCACATTCGGTATTAATACTGTAGTACTCCCCTTTCTCTTCTTTACTCTCCTCTCCTCTTCCTGATCTCCTCTTCCTCATGTCCTCTTCTCCTCTCATCTTCCTGATCTCCTCTTCCTCATGTCCTCATCTCCTCTCCTCTTCCTCCTCTCCTCTTCCTGATTTCCTCTTCCTCATGTCCTCTTCCTCATGTCCTCTTCCGCATGTCCTCTTCTCCTCTCATCTTCCTGATCTCCTCTTCCTCATGTCCTCATCTCCTCGCCTTCTCATCTCCTCTCATCTTCCTCCTCTCCTCATCTCCTCTTCCTCATCTCCTCTTCCTCCACTTCCTCATCTACTTTTCATCCTTGCATCTACTCTTCCTCCTCTCCTCCTCTTCCTCATGTCAACTCTTCCTCCTCTTCCTCCTCTTCCTCATGTCCCCATTTTGGCAACCACTACAAAGTGGTTGCCTCGCCTCTTCTCCTCTCCTCGCCACTTCTCCTCTCATCTCTCTTCATAGCAGTGCTAGGCCTAGAGGGCAGAGAGAGAAGGAAGGAGGGGGCTGGAGGGAGAGGAGGAGGAGGAGGGAGGAGGGGAAGAGGCTGGTCTTTGTAGTGGTTGCCAGATCTGATAAAACCCTGGTCTAGATAGAGGTTTCTATTGGCCAGAGAGACCACCCTAGTAGACAGAGACCACCCTAGTAGACAGAGACCACCCAGAGTAGACAGAGACCACCCCAGTAGACAGGAGACCACCCATGAGTAGACAGAGACCACCCCAGAGACAGTGAGACCACCCATGGTAGACAGAGACACGCCCAGTAGACACGAGACCACCCAGTAGACAAGACCAACCCCAGTAGGACAGACACCAGGAGACGACCACACCAGTACGACAGAGCCACCCCCAGTAATACAGAAAACCACCCCCAGGTAAGACAGAGACACCCTAGTAGACAGAGACCAACCCCAGTAGACAGAGACCACCCAGTAGACAGAACCGAGACAGGCCACCCAGTAGCAAGAGAGACCACCCATAGGAGCACATGGTAGGACAGAGACCACCCCGTCAGCCTAGAGACAGAGACACCCCAGATAGACAGAGACCACCAAGGAAACAAGGTCTAGTAGACAGAGACCACCGTATGACAGAACCACCAGTAGACCGACCACCAGTAGACAGAGGGACCACCATAAGTAGACAGGACCAGGACAGGACCACCCAGTAGACACGAAGACCCACCCATAGGTAGACAGAGGATCCACACCAATGGTAGACAGAGAACCCAGTAACAGGACCCACAGTAAAGCAGGATAAGACACAGACACCAGGACAACGACCCCATGGTGCACGACAGTAGCTAAGGCACACTGGAGCAGCACCCCAGTAGACACAGACCACCCAGAGTAGACAGAGACACCCAGTAGACAGAGCACCAGAGACAGAGACCACCCTGGAGACAGAGACCACCCAGTAGACAGAGACCACCAGAAGTTAAACAGAGGCCACCCCCAAGAGTGACAGAGCACCACGCCAAGTAGACAGAGACACATCCTCCAGATATCAGACAGAGGATGCCCACAGTGGACAGAGACCACCCCAGTAGAGGACAATACAGAGACCACCCCAGTAGACCAAGACCACCCCTAGTCAGACAGAGACCACCCAGAGTAGACAGAGACCACCCTAGTAGACAAGAGACCACCCTGGTAGACCAGAGACCACCCCATAACGATAGAGACCACCCCAGTAGAAGAGACCACCCAGTAGACAGAGACCACCCTAGATGACAGAGACCCAACCCTAAAGTAGCACGAGACCACGCCAGTAAGACAGAGACCACCCCCATAGACAGAGACCACCCTAGTAGACAGAGACCACCCTATTAGACAGAGACCACCCATAGTAGACAGAACCAACCCCAGTACGACAGAGACACCCAGTGACAGAGACCACCCACAGTAGACAGAGACCACCCACAGTAGACAGAGACCCCCCAGTGAAGAGTACCGCTAGAGCACGAGACCACCCCTAGTAGCCAGGAACCAACCCCCAGTTAGACAGGAAGGAACCACCCCCAGTAGACCAGAGAAACACCCAGAGTAGACAGAGACCACCCACAGTAGAAGAGACCACCCTAGATAGAAGAGACCACCCAGGAGTCGACAGAGACCACCCTAATAGACAGAGCGACACCCAGAGTAGACAGGACCACCTAGTAGACCAGGGACCACCCACAGTAGACAGCAGACCACCCCAGAGTAGACAAGAGACCACCCAGAGTAGACAGAGACCACCCAGAGTAGACAGAGTACCGCAGGATTAGACAGAGACCACCCAGAGTAGACAGGAGATTAACCCCCAGTAGAACAGGAGACCACCTAGTAGACAGACCACCCCAAGTTAGACAGAGACCACCAGAGCAGTAGACAGAGACCACCCTAGTAACAAGACACCAGCGAGACAGGACCCCGAGCTTAGACAGAGACCACCAGAGTCGACAGAGGTACCCCAGCGTAGACAGAGATCCACCCTAGTAGACAGAGACCACCCAGAGTAGACAGGAGCACCCAGTAGACAGAGCCACCACCAGGAGACAGAGACCACCCAGTAGACAGAGACCAACCCCATGGTAGACAGAGACCACCCTAGTAGATAAAGGACCACCCGTAGTGGACAGAGACCACCCCAGTAGACAGAGACTACCAGAGTAGACAGAAGACCACCCAAGTAGACAGAGAATGAAGCCCACGTTGACACCAGACCACCCCAGTCGACAGAAGACCACCCCCAGTCGACGAGAAGACACCCAGAGTAGACAGAGACCACCCTATAGACAGAGCATGACCCACAGTGACAGAGATGACCCACAGTGGACAGAGACCACCCGCCCCAGTAGACAGAGACCACCCAGTGACAAGAGAACACCCAGACTAGACACGAGACCACCACAGTAAGACAGAGATAACCCACAGTAACAGAGACACCAGTAGAGACCCGTGCAGACCCCAGAGTAAGACAGGGACCACCAGTAGACAGAGGACACCAGATGACAGAGGCCACCTATTAGAACCCGTAGCCCAGAGACAGAGACCACCCTTAAGTAGACAGAGCCACACCCCTAGTAGACAGAGACCACCCAGTACAAGCCAAGTGACAGAGATTCACCCCAGTAGACAGACAGTAGACACGCCCTGAGAGCACCCTAGAGACAGACACCCCAAGACAGAGACCCCCCTAGATATAGCAGACACCCAGCGTGACAGAGACACCCCGCTAGAAAGACAGGACGAGACCACCCCAGTAGAACAGAGCACCACATGACAGGCCCCAGTAGACAGCACGCCCTCATAGCAGAGCCCGCCAGTTAGACAGAGGAGCCACCCCGAGTAGATAGAGAAGCCAACCCACTGGTAACCAGGATACCACCCTCAGTAGACACACAGGACCACCCTAGTGGACAGAGGACACGCCCCAGTTAGCACTACGATGCACCACCCGCAGTAGACAGAGGACTCACCTCTAACATGTAAGTACAGAGACCACCCAGGTAGGAAACAGATAAGGTCTCTACGCTCCTATGTACGAGCTCATTAAAAACCACCTAGTAGACAAGGACCACCCTTAGTAGACTGAACAAGCCTGTAGACAGAGACCACCCACTCAAGCTAGATCAGCTAACGTACCCACCAGTCATATTAGACAGAATACACACCGTCATAGACTTAGATCTCTCCATGCGAGCCACCCCCACTAGTTGCAGACCACCCCCACAGCACAGAAGGCCACGCCCCACAGACTAAGGAAGATTACCATCCGCTACTAATGACAGAGACCCAGCCCTAGTAATACAGCAAAGGTATCACCACACAGTAAGACTGACCTCCCTCCACAGTAGACAGAACCACCCTTAGTGACAGACCACCCGGCCTAGTTGACAGGACCTACCCGCCATAGACAGAGGCCACCCCCACAGTAGACCAGAGACCACTTAAATAGTGGCACCATGTACTTCAATATATTCATTATCCCTCCATTATTATCCCAACATTGACTGTGTTAGACTAATATATGTGTATTGCTGCTCAGGTTTTTATTAGTGTTGATTATGCATTTTGGTGAACATGCCTCTCGCCTCTTCTAACGTCACGCTTTTTAACCTGCTGTGTGTGGAGAATGTTCCCTTTAATTCGCTTTGCTGCCGTGGTGGAGTCCCTGGTTACATTGGCTGCTGCCGTGTGGAGAGTCCCTGTTACATGGCTGCTGCCGTGTGGAGAAGTCCCTGTGTACATTGGCTGCTGCCGTGTGGAGAGTCCCTGGTTACAATTGCCTGCTGCCGTGTGGAGAGTCCCTGGTTACATTGGCTGCTGCCGTGTGGAGAGTCCCTGGTTACATTGGCTGCTGCCGTGTGGAGAGTCCCTGGTTACATTGGCTGCTGCCGTGTACCTGTTCACACAGGCAGCAGTGCTTACATCCTACTGCCGTGTGGGCAGTATAGTACCTGGCAGCAGTGCTTACATCCTACTGCCGTGTGGGCAGTATAGTACCTGGCAGCAGTGCTTACATCCTACTGCCGTTTGGGCAGTATAGTACCTGGCAGCAGTGCTGCGCTTACAATGTGAAGAAATAGCAGAATAGTTTATCAACATTTTAAGCTAAACTTTCTGATCTGTCGCATCAGCCTCATTGCTTTTACATGTTGATGCGAGTTGGTTGTATTATTTGGGCTCTATCGCATCCCACAACTGTCAGAGTATTTTTGGAATATTTATTTATTGAGCAGAAGGACAAATTGACCAATAGAATAGGTCGACTGTTGTACTATGGGGATAGTAGATTGACATAGGCTAGTACTTTTGCTGTTTGTTAGGTCTACTCATCTGGTTGGCTGACGGAAAGTAAATGCGGACAGTTCTTCCATTATCTTCAATATGCACCTCTGAATTGGATACGAGGGATGTGCCCAGGTGCGTCCCCGATGTGTCTGTCTTCACTTGTAGCCGACTTCTTAGCTGAGATGCCTGTGAGAAGGACCGATCATTGGCTCATAATAATGTAGATATCTGAGAGAGCCATGTGAGTGAGAGGTGCTTTGGAGTAAAGCGATTGGCATCAGGGAGAAGGGAATTACAATTATTATATTCAGCCCAAAGGCAAAAGACATGGATTTTTTTAAGGGACATTATGGCCACACAGGGGGGATGCCGCAGGGAAATTTGAGACGTGGTGAGAATATTATCAAGTGCTTGTCAAATTTGAATGAGAGACTGATGAAGTGTGTACAGCGTTGCGCAAGAAACTGTCTTTCATTCAAACTTTTTTCAAATCATCATTAAAGTCGCATCATGCAGCCTTAGAATATACACAACCGTTCAAAAGTTTGGGGTCACTTAGAAATGTCCTTGTTTTTGAAAGAAAAGCACACCAGTCTCAATGTCAACAGTGAAGCGGCGACTCCGGGATGCTGGCCTTCTAGGCAGAGTTGCAACGAAAAAGCCATATCTCAGACTGGCCAATAAAAAGAAAATATTAAGATGGGCGAAAGAACACAGACACTGGACAGAGGAACTCTGCCTAGAAGGAGTCGCCTCTGTTCAATTGTATTCTTCATACTATAAAATAATATAAAATACATTTTTTATTTTATCTTTATTTAACTAGGCAAGTCAGATAAGAACAAAATCTTATTTTCAATGACGGCCTACGCCGGACCATTTGTGCGCAGCCCTACGGGACTCCCAATCACAGTGATACCACCTGGATTTGAACCAGGGACTGCAGTGACCCCTCTTGCACAGAGACCCAGTGCCTTAGACTGCTGAGCCACCCAGGAGCCCATGGAATTCTAAGCCAATCTTGTAATAGAACATTGCAGCTATTTTATTATTTAATAAGGCAAGTCAATTAAGAACAAATTATTATTTACAATGATGGCCTATCGGGGAACAGTGGGTTAACTGCCTTGTTCAGGGGCAGAACGACAGACAGATTCGATCTAGCAACCTTTCGGTTACTGGCCCAATGCTCTAACCACTAGGTTACCTGCCACCCCAGATCAGGACCTAACATAAGGACAACTCAAGAGTATTGTGTTCTACTGAAATAGACTACATTTTCTTCATATCATGCTTCTTTAGACCTGTCTAAAATAAATAATGGATTTATTGTGATGGTGTGGACTATATTACATGGATTTAGTAGACTTTATAAAATGTAGATGTTCCACAGGTCTGCATCAGTGGCCTGTGGGCTGTGTGGAAGACAGGAAATGATACATGTGTTTATGTTAATTAACGGCCAATTACAGTGAAGCCGGCGGACGACATGCCCGCCACAGCCCTGCCCTGCCCAGCCCTGCCCCTACCTCCTGACCATTCTGTGATTCCCCCTGTTACAGCCCTGCCCCTACCTCCTGACCAATCTGTGATTCCCCCTGTTACAGCCCTGCCCCTACCTAAAAGAGAGAGAGAGAGAGTATTTGCAATGTCGAGATATGTAACATTTGCTCGCCTGGCCGTACTTGTCCGGAATGTCCTCTCGTGTTGTCTACAACTTGGACTCTCTTTTTTTCGGCTTTCTCGTAGTGAAGACGTCTTCGTAGGTTTGCCTCTTTGACTGGTAGGACTTGTAGGCATGTAGGTCAACTGTACGCTGCTTGTAGGCTCACTCCCTACCCTCCCCCTCTCTCAATCCCCTGCCTACTCTCTCCTGTCCACCTGGCTCTCCTCTCCTTCCCCCTCCTCTCTCCTCTGCCCTACCCGTCCCCTCATCCTCCCTCTCCCTGCCCTACTCTCTCCTCCCCCTCCTCCTCTCTCCTGCTCCCTCCCCTCCCTCCTCTCCCCTTTCTTGTTTCTGCACTCTCCCTACTTCTCTCTCCTCCCCGTTTCCTTGGTCCGCTGACTCCTACTTCCCTTCTTTCCTCTCCGTTTCCTTGCCGTCTCCCTACTTCCTCTCATCCTCTCCTCTGTTTCCTTGGCCTGCTCCATAACCCCTTCTTTCCTCTCCTCTTGTTTCCCTGGCCTGCCCTCCTACTTTTCCTCTCGTCCTCTCCTCCTGTGTTCTTGGCCTACTTCCTATCCTCATCTCTCCCTCTTCCTCTTTTCCTTGCCTGCTCCTATCCCGCTTCTTGCTCCTTCTGTTTCTTGGCTAGCTCCCCTCACTCCCATCTTCTCCCTCCTCCTTGTTTTCCTTTGGCCTGCTCCCTACCCCCTCCTCACTCCATCCTCTGTTCATTTGGCCTCCCCCGACCTTCTCTCCTCTCCCTGTTTCCCTTGGTGCTCCGATCCCTTCCTCTCCTCTGTGCTTCTGCTCCTGACTCCCTTCTCGTCCTCGTCCTGCGGTTTCCTTGATGGTCAGGACTGTCTGTTTGGCTCTGCTAAGGATGTAGCTTGCAGTGTGACTAGACTTGTAGGCATGTCGATTGGGATGTAGTTTACGCTATGCTTCAGATGTTGTTTAGGATGTTAGATTGTAGGATGTAGATTTCAGGCTCGCTCTGTTTACCCCTGTTGGTGACTATCGAGTACATTTTACCTGTGTGTGTACTCTGGGATGTAGTTTTAAGAATGTACGCCTTGTATGTTGTAGGACTTAAGTTTAGGATGCTTTGGGATTAGCATGTAGATGTACGTCTTAGGTTCTGTACGGATGTAGATTGTTAGAATTAGTGTAAGTGCATTTTGGTGTAGGTCTATGATGGTTCCTGGTACTTGCTTGCACTTGACACCTAACGACAGTACACCCTTCTCTGCTCTGTTTCCATCTAGCACCCTACTTTACTCCCTACTAGAACCCGACTCTATCGACTATACTCATACCTCTCCAATCGGTTCCCAGTGGCCTGCCACTAGAAACTGCCTTAGCCCACAATCCCACACTCATCTAAGAATGCCCAGCCAGAACTATATACCACTATCTCACTACGAATCGCCTCCCTAGCGCCAGACTATACCTACACCACAGTTCATCTTAGAACAAAATTGTGGCTAACTCACTAGCTAAACACCCCTAATCCTCACCTAATGCCCAGCCACAGTCACAACAATCATAACTAGAATGCTACCAGACTATACCACACCTGATCCCTTAAACTCTCGCTCCTCCTCCCCTCCGTTCCTTGGCTGCTCCCACCTACCTCCCTCACCTTCTCTCCTCTCCTTCTGTTTCTTGCTCCTCCCTACTCCTCTCAGCTCTGTTCCTTCCTAGTCTCCCCTCCGCACTCTCTCTCCTCTGTTTCCTTGGCCTGCTCCTACTCACTCTTCTTCCTCCTTCTTTATGCTGCTCCCTCTCCGTCTTCTCCCTTCTTGCCTCCCTCTAATCCCTTTCTCCCTCCTCTGTTTTGGCCTGCCCCCTACCTCTCATCCGCTCCTCTCCTCTGTTTCCTTGCCTCTCCGGCTCTCGCTCTTTCCTCTCCTACTGTTCTTCCTGCTCCCTTTCCTTCTCTTCTCCTGTTTCCCTTGCCTGTTCACCCTACTCCTTCCTCTCTCTTCCTCTTCTTCCCTTGGCCCTGCTCCTACTCCCTATTACGCTTCCCTCCTAGCACTGCTCACTACTTCCCTCTCCTCCTCTCCCTGTTTGCCTGCTCCTACTCCCCCCTCCCCGCTGCCGCTGCTCCCTACTCCGCTCTCTACACTTCTCCTCTTTTTTTGGCCTCTCTCTCGCTACCCTCTTCCCTCCTTTTGGTTCCCTACTCCTCTATTCCCCTGCCCCTCTCCTCTCCTGCTCTGTCTGCAATTTTATATCTTCCTGTTTCCTGGCCCTACTCTCTATTCCTCTCATCTCCCCTCTCCTCTCCTCTCCGCTCTCTGTTTCCTGGACCCTACTCTCGACTCCCCTCTCTCCTCTCTTTCTTCCTTGCGCCTACCTCATATTGCCCCTCCTCTCCACTCTCTCTGTTCCTTGCCTTACTCTCTATTCCCTCTCTCCCCCTTCTCACTTTCTCTCTGTTTCTGGCCTACACTCTCCTTTCACTTATTCTAATCGTCCTCTTCGCTCCCTCTCTTACCAATATCCTACTCTCTCCTGTCCTCTTCATACTCTGTCCTCATCTACTCCTCCCTCTACCTGTCCTCTCTCACTTCCTCTCATCTCGCTTTTACTTCCTCCTCTGACTCCTCATTCCTCTCTTTAACTTCCTCCTATCTCCTGGTCCTCTCTTTCCTTCCCTCTCGATTCATGTCACTTTTTACCTCCCTCTCTCCATCCTGTCCTCTCTTACCTCTCCCACTCCATTCTCCTGTCGCGTCCGCCTCTTTACACCTTCCCGCCTCCTCTCTCACGCCTGTCTATTACCTCGCTCTCTTTACCTGTCCCTCTCTGTCTTCTCCCTTCCCTCTCTATCTCCTGTCCTCTCTTTAACGTCCCTCTCTATCTCCTGTCCTCTGCTTTACCCTTCCCGCTCTCAGAGCTCCTGTCTCTCTTACTCCGTCACCTCCCCTTCCTCTTCTCATCTCCTGTCCTCCTTACCTTCCTCTCTCATCTCCTGGTCCCTCTCTTTTACCTTCCCTCTCTCATCTCCGGCTCCTCACTTTCCCTCTCTGAATGTATCTCTTTACCTCCGTCTCTGACTCTGCTCCTCTTTAGCATTCCATCTCTGATCGTCCTGTCGTCTACTTACCGTCCTCAGGCTGCCAATCATGCCACGTGACAGAGGAAAGGAGCGATATCGGGCTTAGGACAGGAAGGATAGAGAGTTAAAGAGATGGGAGGTGTATCATTATATTCCTGCATTTGGAAAGCTCTTGTCATGTTGTCAGTTATGTTAATTAGCATTAGAGTGGTACAAACATGCCTGTCGGGTCCTTGTATGGAAACACACTTTTTCTAGCGATCTCATAACAGTTTTCAATAGATTGGTGTGTTAGTATGTGTTGTTGTGTGTTGGTATGTGGTCTGCCTCTCTGTAGCACGTAGTAATTGTAATTCATGTGGAGTATCGGTCACTTCTGTCATACTTTTCTCTTTCCAACTGGCTCCCTTTTGTAAACACCCTTTTACTCTTCCCCCATAGAAAAACATCTGCTGAGGAATATTAAGGTCTCACTAGCAGATCATTTTGACGGGTTGAATATATGCGGTGTGTCTGTGTGTGTGTGTGGTGTGGTGTGTGTGTGTGTGTGTGTGTGTGTGTGTGTGTGTGTGTGTGTGTGTGTGTGTGGTGTGTGGTTGTGTGTGTGTGTGTGTGTGTGGTTGTGTGTGTGTGTGTGTGTGTGTTATTATTCCTGCACAGTGTTCATTCCAAGCAGCTTTATCTATTAATTAACAGTAGAATTACTCATGGTAATGATACATTGGGTTTTAAAGCCAGACAGTGTGGATGTTTTGTGATTACTGTTCAGTTATGCGTAATAACTATATAATATAATGTCTAATCTCACATACTTACACTCAGTGTATCAGGTACACTCCCCCATTCACGAAAATGGTTACAGACACTACTGCTCCTACAGACACTACTGCCCTACAGACACTACTGTCCTACAGTAGAATCTCTATGTATATACGCTTCTACTGTATATATGCCTCTCTACGTATATACTCTTATGTATATAGCCTCTCTACTTATATTAGCCTCTCTACTGTATATAGCCTCTCTACTGGTATATACCTCTCTACTGTATATAGCTCTCTACTGTATATAACCCTCCTACTGTATATAGCACTCTCTACTGTATATAACCCTCTCTACTGTATATAGCCTCTCTACTGATATACCCTTCTACTGAATAGCCTCTTCTACTGTATATAGTCTCTCTACTGTATAAAGTCCTCTACTGTTATAGCCTCGTCTACTAATATAATCTTTACGAGTATAGCCTCTCTACTGTAGTAGCCTGTACTGTAATAGCCTCTCTACTGTATATAGCTGTACTGCTAATAACCTCTCTGCGTATATAGCCTCTCTGCCCTCTCTGCCCTACCTACTGACCAATACACAGAATTGGTCAGTAGGTAGGGCAGGCTGTTAACAGGGGATCACAGATTGGTCAGGAGGTAGGGGCAGGGCTGTAAAAGGGGAATCCAGATTTGGTTCAGT
>NW_019945971.1:31019-50011 GCF_002910315.2 Salvelinus sp. IW2-2015
CCTCAGACCACTCATAATAAACGGCCGCTACAGGACCACTCGTAATTATAACACCTTTGCTGCAGGACCACTCGTAATATAACACCGCCTTAGACCACTCGTAATATAACACCTGCTCGACCACTCGTAATATAAACCTGCCCTCAGACCACTCGTAATTATAACAACCTGCCCTCAAGACCACTTCGGTAAATTAACACCTCTGCCTCAGACCACTCGTTAATATAACACCTGCCTCAGACCACTCGTAATCTAACCACCTGCCTCAAACCATCGTAATCTAACACCTTGCCTCAGACACTTCGAATATACGCCTCAGACCACTCGTAATATACACCTGCCTCAGACCACTCGTAATCTAAACACCTGCCTGCAGGACCCCTCGTAACTAACACCTGCCTCAGACCACTCGTAATATAACACCTGCCGCAGACCATCGTAAATAAACACCTGCCTCAGGCCACTCGTAATATAACAACCTTGCCTCAGACCACTCGTAATATAACACCTGCCTCAGACCACTCGTAATTTAACACCTTGCCTCAGACCACTCGTAACTATACACCTGCCTCAGACCCTCGTAATATAACACCTCCTTTCAACCACTCGTAATATAACACCTGCCTCAGACCACTTCGTAATTATAACACCTGCCTCAGACCACTCGTAAGATAACACCTGGCCTCAGACCACCGTAAATCTAACACCTGCTCAGGGAACCACTCGTAATCTTAACAGCCTGCCTCAGACCACTCGATATAAACACCTGCCTAGGACCACTCTTAATAAACACCTGCCGCAGAACACTCGTAATACTAACGCCTCGCCTCAGACGCCAGCTCGTTAAATATAAACACCTGCCTCAGGACCCTCGTAATCTAACACCTGCCTCAGACCACTCGTAATATACACACTTTGCCTCAGACCACTCGTAATTATAACACCTGCTCAGACCACTCCGTGAATCTGAACGCCGCTCAGACCACTTCTTACTATAACACCTGCCTCAGACCACTCGTAACTATAACACCTTGCTCAGCCACTCGTAATTGATAACGCCTGCCTTCAGACCACTCTAATATACCACCTTGCCTCAGACCACTCGTAATCTAACACCTGCCTCGACCACTCGTAATTATAACACCTGCCTCAGACCACTCGTAATATAAAACCGCCTCAGACACTCGTAATATAACACCTGCCTCAGACCACTCGTAAATAAAACACTGCCTCAGACCAACTCGTAATATAACACCTGCCTCAGGGCCACTGCGTAATCTAACACCTTGCTCAGCAGGGACCACTCGTAGAACAGCTAAGTGCTTTTTTGTTGCCCTTTCTGCGTCCCTTTATTCAGAAAACAGAATCTCGCTAAAGCGTAGAGATCACAGTGTGTATCTCTCTTCTGTGACAAACAAAACCACAAAGGATAAAAAGAGGCTTTCAGATTAGATAGAGAGATGACTTAAGAAATTAGGCCATTAAAAGATACAGCCTCGCGACAAATAGGTCGCTATGTATTTTTATATGCAGTACATTCATCTTTTTCATTTCAATTGAGTTGTTTCTTCTTTTCTATTTTTCTACAGTCAAATGTTTGCCTCAATATATTGGGCGTGATTTTTATTCCATCATCTTTGATATAGTGCTTATTGTAGGGTTCAATATTAGGATAAGACACTTTAATATTGTAGCAATAGGTGATATCTCTCTCTAGGATCTGATCTGTTTCTCAGTTATTGTGATAATATCTAACGTTAAAGGTCAGATTTGAGATCTGAGCCGCCCAGAGATCATCCACTGCTTTTCTTTCCATCCTATCAGTATAATGTTTGGTGTTTTATAACATTCTCTCTGTGTGGTGTTTTAAATACAAACAAAAACGTTAAAAAAACACCACGGCAGAGAGACGTTAAAAAAAACACCACGCAGAGAGAACGTTAAAAAACAGCCGCGCAGAGAGAACGTTAAAAAAACACCACGCAGAAGAGAACGTTTAAAAAACTACCACGCAGAGAGAACGTTTAAAAACACCACGCAGAGGAGAACGTTAAAAAAACACCACGCAGAGAGAACGTTTAAAAAAACACCACGCAGAGAGAACGTTAAAAAAACACCAGCGCAGAGAAAGAACGCTTAAAAAAAACACCGCGCAGAGAGAACGTTTAAAAAAACACCACGCAGAAAGAACTTAAAAAACACCACGCATAGAGAACGTTATAAAACCACCACGCAGACGAGAACGTTAAAAAAACACCACGCAGAGAGAACGTTAAAAAAACACCACGCAGAGAGCTTAATAAAACACCACGGCAGAGAGAACGTTAAACAAACACCACGCAGAGGAGAACGTAAAAAAACACCACGCAGAAGAACGTAAAAAACACACCACGCAGAGATAACGTGGAAAAAAACACCACGCAGAGGTGAGAAACGTTTAAAAAAACACCCACGCGGAGAGAAGCCGTTAAAAAAACACCACGCCAGAGAGAACGTTTAAAAAAAACACCCCGCGCAGAGAGAACGTTAAAAAACACCAGCATAGAGAACGTTTATAAAAACACCCACGCAGAGAGGAACGTTTATAAAACACCACACAGATGAGAACGTTTATAAAACACCACGCAGAAGAACGTTTTTATAAAACACACCCGCAGATGAGAACGTTTATAAAAACCACGCAGAGAGAACGTTTATAAAACACCACGCAGACGAGAACGTTTATAAACACCACCGCAGAGAGAAGTTCATTAAGTTGCGCTCGTTTGAGCATTTTGTCGATACTGATAGGATGTTCTCTCTGCGTCAGGTATGTGTTTTATAAAACGTGTGGCTGTTGTTTAGAATGATGAATCATAAAAACCCATTGCTATCGGAAAGCCTGGGCCCAGTGATCTTAGTGATGAATCCATGGCCGGAATGTGGTGTAGATGCATCTGTCCATAAAACTCGTCTGTCTCGGTCTCTGTTTTCTCTGTCTCTGTCTCGTGTTCTCTCTCTCTCTCTCTCTCTCTCTCTCTATCCTCTCTCTCTCTTCTCTCTCTCTCTTCTCTCTCTCTGCGTATCTCTCTCTCTCTCTCTCTCTCTCTGTGTCTCTCTCTCTCTCTGTTCTCCTCTATCTCTCTGTTCTCTCGTCTGTCTCTCTCTCTCATTTGAACAGCATAATTTTCACCCTCTCTCAGAGATAAACATGCTTTTCAATAATTATGCATATGACCAAAATATAGCTCAGTGTTGTTGATGAGGAGGAGGGAAGTGATGTGGTAAATCAAATGTTAGATTAAGAGAGAGAAGAGGTGTGATGTGTGCCATTGCGTCCATCCATCCGTCATGTGTCAGTGAGGTTGTATGGATAATGTGGTCAGTTTGATCGAGGTGTTGTTGTGTATAGTCTGGCTAGGGCCAATTTTAGTGAGGTGTGTTGGGTACTGTCTGGCTAGGGCAGTTCTAGTGAGTGGTGTTGGTACTGTCTGGCTAGGCAGTTCTAGTGAGGTTGGTGTTGGTATAGTCTGGCATAGGCATTCTAGTGAGGTGTTGGTTGTATAGTCTGGCTGGGCAGTGTTCTATGAGGTGTTGTTGTATAGTCTGGTAGGGCGTTCTAGTGAGTCTTGTGTACTGTTGGCCTAGGCAGTTCTAGTGAAGTCTTGTTTGGTTACTGTCTGGCATAGGGCAGTTCTAATGAGGTGTTGTTGGTATAGTCTGGGCTAGGCAGAATTAGTGAGGGTGTTGTTGTATAGTCTGGCTAGGGCAGTTCTAGTGAGTGTTGTTGGTTATAGGTCTGCAGGGCAGTATAGTGAGTGGTGTTGGTTATAGTCTAGCTAGGGCAGTTCTAGTAGGTGTTGTTGGTATAGTCTGGCTAGGGCAGTTTCTAGTGGGGTGTTGTTGGTATAGTCTGGCTTAGGGCATGTTAAAATGTAGGGGGCAGTCTAGTGAGGTGTTGTTGGTTATAGTCTGGCTAGGACAGTTTTAGTGAGGTGTTGTTGGTAAGTCTGGCGTAGGGCCAGTTCTAGGTGGGGCTGTTGTTGGTATAGTCTGGCTAGGGCAGTTCAGTGGAGAGTGTGTTGGTTACTGTGCTGGCTACGGGCAGTTCTAGTGAGGTGTTGTTGGTATAGTCTGGCGAGGCAGTTAGTGGGTGTTGTTGGTATAGTCTGGCTAGGCTTCTAGTGAGGTGTTGTTGGTATAGTCTGGCTAGGGCAGTTCTAGTGAGGTGTTGTTTGTAGTAGTCTGGCTAGGGACGTTCTAGTGAGGTGGTGTTGATAATAAAGTCTGCGCTAGGGCAGTTCTAGTGAGTGGTGTTTGTATAGTCTGGCTAGGGCAGTTCTAGTGAGGGGTGGTTTGGTACTGGTCTGGCTAGGGCAGTTCTAGTGAGAGGGTTGTTGGTATAGTTCTGGCTAGGGCAGTTTAGTTGAGGTGTGTTGGTACTTGTGGGCTAGAGCAGGGTCTAGTGAGGTGTTGGTGTTGGTACTGTCTGGCTAGGGCATTCTAGTGAGGTGGTGTTGGTACTGGTTCTGGCTAGAGGCAGTTTAGTGAGGTGTTGTGGTACTGTCTGGCATATGCGGCAATTCTACGTGAGGGTGGTGTTGCTTACTGTTCTGCTAGCGCAGTTCTAGGAGGTGTTGTTGGTATAGTCTGGCTAGGGCAGTTCTAGTGAGGTGTTGTTGGTATAGTCTGGCTTAGGAGCGTTCTAGTGATGGTGGTGTTTGTTGTCTGGCTAGGGCAGTTCTAGTGAGGGGGTGTTGTATAGTCTGGCTAGGGCAGTTCTAGTGAGGTTGGTGTTGGGTACTGTTGGCTAGGCAGTTCTAGTAGGCTGGTTTGGTATAGTCTGGCTAGGGCAATTCTAGGGAGGTGCGTGTTGGGTACGTCTGGCTAGGCAGTTCTAGCTGAGGTGGTGTTGGTACTGTCTGGCTAGGCAATTCTAGGAGGTGTGTTGGTACTGTTCTGGCTAGGCAGTTCTAGTGAGGTGTGTGGTACTGTTCTTGGCTAGGCAATTTCTAGGGAGTGGTGTTGGTTACTGTCTGGCTAGGGCAGTTCTAGTGAGTGGTGTTGGTACTGGCTGGCTAGGCAGGTCTATTGAGGTGTTGTTGGGATAGTCGGCTTAGGGCAGTTCTAGTGAGGGTTGTTGGTATAGTCTGGCTAGGGCATTCTAGTGAGGTGGTTTGTACTGTCTGGCTAGGGCAGTTCTAGTGAGTTGTGTTGTATAGTTGGCTAGGGCAAGTTCTAGTGGGTGGTGTTGGGATAGTCTGGCTAGGCATTCTAGTGAGGTGTTGTTGGTATAGTCCTGGCTAGGGCAGTTCTAGTGATGTGTTGGTATAGTCTGGCTTAGGGCAGTTCGGGTAGTGAGGTGTTGTTGGTTAGTTGGCTAGGCAGTTCTAGTAGTGTTGTTGGTACTGTCTGGCTAGGGCAGTTCTATGAGGTGGTGTTGGTATAGTCTGGCTAGTGCAGTTCTATGAGGATGTTGTGGTATAGTCTTGCTAGGGCAGTTCTAGTGAGGTGGTGTTGTTATAGTCTGGCATAGGGCAGTTCTAGTAGTGTTGTGGGGTATGTCTTGCTAGGGCAGTTCTAGTGAGTGTTGTTGGTATTAGTCTGGCTAGTGCAGTTCTAGTAGAGTGTTGTTGGTACTTGTCTGGCTAGGGCATTCTAGTGAGGTGGTGTTGGTATGTCTGGCCTAGGGCAGTTCTAGTGAGGGTGGTGTTGTACTTCTGGCTAGGGCAGTCAGGAGTGGTATTGTGTTGGTACTGTCTGGCTAGGGCAATTCTAGTGAGTGGTGTTCGGTACTGTCTGGCTAAGGGGCAGTTCTAGTGAGGTGTTGTTGGTACTGTGTGGCTAGGCAATTCTAGTGAGGTTGTTGTACTGTCTGGCTAGGGCAGTTCTAGTAGTGGTGTTTGGGTACTGTCTCGCCTAGGCGTTCTAGTTTGAGGTGTTTGTTGGTATAGTCTGGCTGGGCGTGCTAGTGAGGTTGTTGTGATATAGTCTGGCAGGGCAGTTTAGTGACGGTGGTGTTGTACTGTCTGGCTTTAGGGCAGTTCTAGTGAGTGTTGTGGTTAGCTCTGTGCTAGGGCAGTTTCTAGTGAGGTGGTGTTGGTTAGTCTGGCTAGGCAGTTTCTAGTGAGGGTTGTTGTTGGTTAGTCTGTAGGGCAGTTCTAGTGAGGGTTGTTGGTATAAAGTCTGGCTAGGGCAGTTCAGTGAGGTGTGTTGGTATGTCTGGCTAGGGCAGTTCTAGTAGGTGTTGTTGGTACTGTCTGGCTAGGGCCAGTTCTAGTGGGTGGTGTTGAGTTATTAGGTCTGGCATAGGGCAGTTTCTAGTGACGGTGCTTGTTGTATTAGTCTGGCTAGGGCAGTTCTAGTTGAGTGTGTTGGTATAGTCTGGCTAGGGCAGTTTCTGTGAGGTGTTGTTGTATAGTCTGGCTAGGGCATTTCTAGTGAGGTGTTTGTTGGTTATTAGTTCTGGGGCTAGGCAGTTCAGTGGAAGGTGTTGTGGTACTGTTCTGGCTAGGTTGTACAACCTATAACCTACATCCAACATCCTTACAAACTTAACATCCTACAATCTACATCCTACAACCTACATCCTACTCCTACAATCTAATGCCACATCACTACAACTTACATCCGTACAACATACAACCACATTTAAATACTTACATCCCACACACTACAATCTACATCCTACAATCTACATGCCGACAATCTACATCCTTACAATCTACATCCTACAACCAACAAATCTACATCCTACAACCTGACATCCTTACAAATCTAACATCCTACAATCTACATCCTGCAATGCTACATCCTACACACGAACAATCTACATTCCTACAACCTACAACCTACATCCTAATCCTACATCCTACAATCTACATTCCACATCCGTAACAACCTTTACATTCCTTACATCTACATCCGACAACCTACATCCTACGATCCTACCAATCTACAGTCCTAACATCCTACAACTACATCCTACAACATTACAACCTACATCTAAATCCTACATCCTACACACTACATCTTAATCCTACAATCTACAGTCCTACCAATCTACATTTCCTACAACCTACATCCGACAAACCAACAATCTACAGCCTACAACTACATCCTACAATCACATCCTACCAATCTACATCCTGCAATCTACATCCAACTCCTACAACTTTACACCCTACAACCTATAACCTACAATCTACATCTACAACCTTACATCTACAATCTACCATCCTACATCCACAATCTCATCCAACAATCTACCCATCTACATCCTACAATCTACATCCTACAATCTACATTCTACAACCTACATCATTACAACCTACATCCTACAACCACATCCTACAACCTAATCCTACAATCTACACCTTACATCCTACAATCTACATCCACATCCAACATCCTACAAAACCGTACATGCTACAATCTACATCCTACAAACCTACACCTACAACCTACATTCCTACCAACCTACATCCTACAATCTACATCCTACAACCTACATCCTACCAACCTACATCCTACAACCTACAATCCTACAATGCTACATCCCTACAATCTAGCATCCTGCAATCCTACATCCTGCATCCGACATCTAGGTCGCTACAATTACTCCTGACAACTCCTTCATCACTCTCTTTACTGCCTTGCTTGCCGCTATCTCTCAGCTCTTTCTGTACTCTGTCTTCCTCCCCATTCATTCTCTACGTCTAGTACGAAAGTACACAGAGTGAAGACAGAGACGAGGAGAGAGGAGAGAGAGAGAGAGAGAGAGAGAGAGAGAGAGAGAGAGAGAGAAGAGAAGAGAGAGAGAGAGAGAGAGAGAGAGAGAGAGAGAGAGAGAGAGAGAGAGAGAGGAGACAATGAGAACATATCTTATGCAAGTAAAGCAGGACCTATCATCAATGAATATTCATTGAATGAGTAGGCTAGGAATTTACACAACATCAGACTGAAGACTGAAAAAACACACTGGCATCATTAGTGAAGAGAAAGAGCGAGGCGAAGCCCAGCACGAAGGAGAGAGAGGTGGAGGGGCCAGCCGAGAGAGAAAGAGGAGGCGAGCTAGCACGAGGGAGGAGAGGAGGGGGGGCCAAGCACGAGGGAGAGGGAGGAGGGAGGCCAGCACGAGGGAGAGAGAGGGGGAGGCCAGCACGAAGGAGAGAGAGGAGGGGGGCGCAGCATGAGGGAGAGGAGAGGAGAGGGCCAGCACGAGGAGAGAGAGGAAGGGCAGCACACAGAGAGAGAGAGAGGAGGGGGCCAGCATGAGGAGGAGAGTGGAGGGAGGCCAGCACGAAGGAAGAGAGGGGGGGGCCAGCACCGAAGGAGAGAGAGGTGGGGGGGGGCCAGCACGAGAGAGAAAAGAGGGAAGGCCGAGCTAGCCACGAGGGAGAGAGAAGAGGGGCGCCAGCACGAGGGAGAGGGAGGGAGGCCAGCATGCGGGAGAGAGAGGAGGGGCCAGCACGAGGGAGAGAGAGGAAGGGGGCCAGCAACGAGGGAGAGAGGGAGGGACGGGCAGCACGAGGGAGAGAGAGGGGGTGGCCGGGCAGCACGAGGAGAGAGAGGGGGGGGGCGACACGAGGGAGAGAGAGGGGGGCTGGGTTGTCTCCCTCCGGTGGTTGGATATAAATAATTAGTTGTATGTACTAATAGTTATTTTCATATTGTCCACTGGTAATGACTGAGAGAAATGTAAAATGTTATGAACTGCTATTAAACGGGATAAAAGTCCCTTTAATACACACTTCCACTTTGAACCCCAAGGGATGGGTACATTACTCACCTCCACATTGAACACAGAGGATGGGTACATTACTACTACCAACATGAACCAGAGGATGGGTACATTACTACTCCACATTTGAACACCAAGGATGGGTACATTACTACTCCACATTGGACCACAAGAGGAATGGTTACATTACTACCGTCCACATTGAACCACAGAGGCATGGGTACGATTACTACTCTCACATTGACCAGAGGATGGATACATTACTACTCCACATTGAACACCAGAGGATGGGTACATTTATACATCCACATTGAACCACAGAGATGGGTACATTACTAATCCCCATTAAAAACCCCAGATGGATGGGTACATTACTACTCCACATTGAACCCCAGAGGATGGGTAATTACTACTCCACATGAACCACTAGCCAGATGATGGGTTACAATTACTACTCCAATTGAACCACAGAGGATGGGTACATTACTACATTCCACCAATTGAACCACCAGATGATGGGTACATTAACTATCCAGACATTGAAAACCCACAGCCAGATGATGGGTAATTATACTCCACATGTGAACCACAGACGGAATGGGGTACATTACTACTCCAACATTGAAACCACAGCCAGATGATGGGTTTCCCATTACAACGAATTACTACTCCAATTGAACCCCAGAGGATGGGTACCATTACTAGCCCACTTACCCGATGACATTTGCTAAATTGAACACAGAGGATTGGTACATTACTACTCACATTGAACCCAACAGCCAGATGATGGGTACTTACTACTCCACATTGAACCAGCGAGGATGGGTACCATTACTAACTCTCACAATTGAGACCACAAGAGGATGGTACATTACTACTCCCACATTGAACCCCAGAGGATGGGTACATTACTACTCCACATTGAACCCAGAGGATGGGTACATTACTACTCCACATTGACCCCAGAGGATGGGTACATTACTACTCCACAATTGAACCAAGAGGATGGTACATTACTACCCCACCTCATTCTGACCACTACTGTAGATGACTGTAGGTCTACCTCATTCTGACCACTACTGTAGATGACTGTAGGTCTACCTCATTCTGACCACTACTGTAGATGACTGTAGGTCTACCTCATTCTGACCACTACTGTAGATGACTGTAGGTCTACCTCATTCTGACCACTACTGTAGATGACTGTAGGTCTACCTCATTCTGACCACTACTGTAGATGACTGTAGGTCTACCTCTCTGACCACTACTGTAGATGACTGTAGTCTACCTCATTCTGACACTACTGTAGATGACTGTAGGTCTACCTCATTCTGACCACTACTGTAGATGACTGTAGGTCTACCTCTCTGACCATTACTGTAGATGACTGTAGGTCTACCTCATGCTGACCACTACTGTAGATGACTGTAGGTCTACCTCATTCTGACCACTACTGTAGATGACTGTAGGTCTACCTCATTCTGACCGCTACTGTAGATAACTGTAGGTCTACCTCATTCTTACCACTACTGTAGATGACTGTAGGTCTACCTCATTCTGACCACTACTGTAGATGACTGTAGGTCTACCTCATTCTGACCACTACTGTAGATGACTGTAGGTCTACCTCATTCTGACCACTACTGTAGATGACTGTAGGTCTACCTCATTCTGACCGCTACTGTAGATAACTGTAGGTCTACCTCATTCTTACCACTACTGTAGATGACTGTAGGTCTACCTCATTCTGACCACTACTGTAGATGACTGTAGGTCTACCTCATTCTGACCACTACTGTAGATGACTTTAGGTCTACCTCATTCTGACCACTACTGTAGATGACTGTAGGTCTACCTCATTCTGACCACTACTGTAGATGACTGTAGGTCTACCTCATTCTGACCACTACTGTAGATGACTGTAGGTCTACCTCATTCTGACCACTATTGTAGATGACTGTAGGTCTACCTCATTCTGACCACTACTGTAGATGACTGTAGGTCTACCTCATCTGACCACTATCTGTAGATGACTGTGGTTCTTACCTTTGCATGCTGACCACTACTGTAGATGACTGTAGGTCTACCTCATTCTGACCACTACTGTAGATGACTGTAGGTCTACCTCATTCTGACCACTGCTGCTGTAGGAGACTGTAGACCAAGGCATGGTTTTAATCATTCAGGAGGAATGTAACCCAGGGAGAACTTGTAGCTGGGTGGTAGTAGTTCAGGAGGCTGTAACCCAAATCAAATCACATTTTATTGGTCACATACGTGTGGTTAGCAGATCTTATTGCGAGTTTAGCGAAATGCTTGTGCTTCACGTTTCGACACTGCAGCAATATCTAACATGTAGTATCTAACAATTTCATAACAACTACCTAATACACACATATCTAAGTAAAGGAATGAATAGGAATATATATGTATAACTATATGGATGAGCAATGACAGAGCGGCTTAGGTAAGATGCAATAGTGCTATAAAATACAGTATATAGTACATATGAGATGACTAATGCAAGATAAGTAAACATTATTAAAGTGGCATTATTAAAGTGAATTAGTTGTCCATTTATTAAAGTGGCCAGTGATTTCAAGTCTGTATGTTGGCAGCGGCCACTAAATGTTAGTGGTGGCTGTTTAACAGTCTGATGGCCTTGAGATAGAAGCTGTTTTTCAGTCTCTCGGTCTTCGCTTTGATGCACCTGTTCTGACTTCACCTTCTGGATGATAGCGGGGTGAACAGGCAGTGGCTCAGGTGGTTGTTGTCCTTGATGATCTTTTTGGCCTTCCTGTGACATCGGGTGATGTAGGTGTCCTGGAGGGCAGGTAGTTTGCCCCCGGTGATGCGTTGTGCAGACCTCACTACCCTCTGGAGAGCCTTGCGGTTGTGGACGGTGCTGTTGCCATACCAGGCTGTGATACAGCCCGACAGGATGCTCTCAATTGTGCATCTGTAAACGTTTGTGAGGGTTTTAGGTGCCAAGCCAAATTTCTTCAGCCTCCTGAGGTTGAAGAGGTGCTGTTGCGCCTTCTTCACCACACTGTCTGTGTGGGTGGACCAATTCAGTTTGTCCGTGATGTGTACCCCAAGGAACTTAAAACTTTCCACCTTCTCCACTGCTGTCCCATCGATGTGGATAGGGGGGTGCTCCCTCTGCTGTTTCCTGAAGTCCATAATCTTCTCCTTTGTTTTGTTGACGTTGAGTGAGAGTTTGTTTTCCTGACACCACACTCCGAGTGCCCTCACCTCCTCCCTGTAGGCTGTCTCGTTGTTGTTGGTAATCAAGCCCACTACTGTTGTGTCGTCTAAAAACATGAGGATTGTGTTGGAGGCGTGCATGGCCACGCGGTCATGGGTGAACAGGGAGTACAGGAGGGGGCTGAGCACGCACCCTTGTGGGGCCCCAGTGTTGAGGATCAGTGAAGTGGAGATGTTGTTTCCTACCTTCACCACCTGGGGGCGGCCCGCCAGGAAGTCCAGGACCCAATTGCCAAGGGTGGGGTGAGACCCAGGGACTCAAGCTTAATGATGAGCTTGGAGGGTACTATGGTGTTGAATGTTGAACTGTAGTCAATGAACAACATTCTTACATAGGTATTCCTCTTGTCCAGATGGGATGGGGCAGTGTGCAGTGTGATGGCGATTGCATCGTCTGTGGATTTATTGGGGCGATAAGCAAATTGAAGTGGGTCTAGGGTGACAGGCAAGGTGGAGGTGATATGATCCTTGACTAGTCTCTCAAAGCACTTCATGATGACAGAAGTGAGTGCTACGGAGCGATAGTCATTTACTTTAGTTATCTTTGCCTTCCTGGGTACGGGAACAATGGTGAACATATTGAATGTCGGGACAGCAGACTGGGACAGGGAGAGATTGAATATGTCCGTAAACACACCAGCCAGCTGGTCTGCGCATGCTCTGAGGACGCGATTAGGGATGCCATCTGGGCCGGCAGCTTTTGCGAGGGTTAACACGTTTAAATGTTTTACTCACGTCGGCCACGAAGAAGGAGAGGGGGGCCCACAGTCCTTGGTAGCGGGCCACGTCGGGGGCACTGTATTATCCTCAAAGCGGGCAAAGAAGGTGTTTAGTTTGTCTGGAAGCAAGACGTAATCCGTGATTGTCTGTAGACCCTGCCACGTACGTCTCGTGTCTGAGCCGTTGATTTGCGACTCCACTTTGTCTCTATTCTGACATTTCGCTTGTTTGCCTTGCGGAGGGAATAACTACACTGTTTGTATTCGTCCATATTCCCAGTCACCTTCCCCTCGTTAAATGCGGTGGTTCACGTTTTCAGTTTTGTGTGAATGCTGCCATCTATCCACGGTTTCTGGTTGGGGTATGTTTTAATAGGTTTTAGGTTAATAGGTTTTAACAGTAGGTACAACATCTCCTATGCACTTCCTCATAAACTCACTCACCGAATCAGCTTATAGATCGATGTTGTTCTCTGAGGCTACCCGGAACATGTCCCAGTCCGCGTGATCAAATTAATCTTGAAGCGTGGATTCCGATTGGTCAGACCAGCATTGAATAGTCCTTATCACGGGTACTTCCTGTTTGAGTTTCTGCCTATAGGAAGGGAGGAGCAAAATGGAGTCGTGTTCAGATTTGCCGAAGGGAGGGCGGGGGAGGGCCTTGTATGCATTGCCGAAGTTAGAGTAGCATTGATCCAGTGTGTTACCAGTGCTGCAGTCAATATGCTGGTCAAATTTAGGTAGCCTTGTACTCAAATTTGCGTTGTTAAAACCCCCAGCTACAATAAATGTAGCCTCAGGATATATGGTTTCCAGTTTGCATAAAGTCCAGTGAAGTTCCTTGATGACCGCCTTGGTTTCCGCTTGAGGGAAGATATACACAGCTGTGATAATAACCGAGGACTGTTCCCTTGGGAGATTATACGGTCGGCATTTGATTGTGAGAAATTCTAGGTCAGGTGAACAAATGGAGTTGAGTTCCTGTTTGTTGTTACAACTACACCATGAGTCATTAATCATGAAGCATACAGCCCCGCCCTTCTTCTGCCCGTTTATTCCTGTCGGCGCAACACACAAAGAATCCAGGTGGCTGTACCAACTCCGACAGCATATCCCGAGAGAGTCATGTTTCCGTGAAACAGAGTATGTTACAATCCCTGATGTCTCTCTGGAAAGCAACGCTTGCTCTAATTTCGTCTACCTTGTTATCTAGAGACTGGACATTAGCGAGTAATATAATCGGAAGCGGTGGGTGGTGTGCGTGCCTCCGAAGTCTGACCAGAAGCTCCGTCTGCCTCTTCTCCGGCGGCGTTGTTTTGGGTCTGGAATCAGTTCACCAACCCTGGGAGGTGCAGACAAAGGATCCGTCCCGGGAAAGTCGCGTTCCTAGTTTTGCTGGTAAACGTACGTTGCTCTGATATACATTAGTTCTTCCCGGCTCTATGTATTAACACTTAAGATCTTATGGGCGAACAAAGTAAGAAATAATTCATAAAAAAACGAAAATACTGCAAAGTTTCCTAAGGACTAGAAGCGAGGCAGCCATCTCGGTCGGAGCCATGGTAACCGTTGGAAGCTTCTGATGTCTGCCAGTGATGTAGTGATGTCACAATCCCTGTGGGGTATTTATCTCTCCCTACCTCTAGTTGCTCCATTTTGGAGTGTCACTCTCCCACCGAGGGATGAGGTGAAGGTCTAAGTTTTTTTTTTAGAATGGAGCTATAGACAGAAAGAGGCTGTCTTGGAAAAAGCTATAGGTTGTTACTTTGGATACCAACTTGACGTTGCTGAGTCTGTGTAGGGTCATCTCTCTCCCTCTGGTCTCCCTCTGGTCTTTCTCTCTGGTCACTCTCTGGTCTCTCTCTGGTCTCTCTCTGTACCTCTCCTCTGGTCCTCTCTACCCCCTCTCTGGTCTCTCTCTGTCCTCCTCTCGTCTATCTCTCCTGGTCTCTTCTGCTCTCTCCTCCTCTGTCTCTCTCTTCTCTCTCTGTCTCTTCTGGTCTCCTCTGGTCTCCCTCTGTTCTCTCTCGTCTCTCTGATGGTCTCCCCTCTGTCTCTCTTCTGGCTCTCTCTGTCTCCCTCTGGTCCTCCCTCTGGTTCCTCTCTCTGTCTATCTCTGGCATCTCTCATCTGAGTCTCCTCTCTGTGGATCCTCTCTCTGCTGTCTCTTCTCTGGTCTCTCTCTGTCTCATCTCTGTCTTATCTTGTCTCCCTCTGGTCTCTACTCTGGTCTCCCTTCTGGTTCTCTCTTTGGTCCTAGTCGTCTGGTCTTCTCTGTGTCGCTCTGTCTCTCTCTGTCTCCCTCTCTTCTCTCTCTGTCTCTCTCTCGGCTCTATCTCTGGTCTCTCTCTGTCTCTCTCTGGTCCCTCTGTCTCCTGTCCTCTCTCTCTC
The DNA here is from genome assembly GCF_002910315.2 of Salvelinus sp. IW2-2015. Classification (NCBI taxonomy): domain Eukaryota; kingdom Metazoa; phylum Chordata; class Actinopteri; order Salmoniformes; family Salmonidae; genus Salvelinus; species Salvelinus sp. IW2-2015. The sequence goes on from NW_019945971.1 coordinate 46,119, forward strand.
GGTCTCTCTCTCTCGTCCTCTTCGTTCTCCTCCTGTCTCTCTCTCTATCTCGTTGGGCTCTCTCTGTCTAATCTCGGGCTCTACCTCTCCGGTCTTCTCTCTGGCTCTCTCTCGTCCTCTCTCTGTCTCTCTCTGTCTCTCCTCTGGTTCCTCCTCTGACTCTCTCTCTGGTTCGCTTCTCTTCGGTCGCTCCTCTCCTGGTCTCTCTCTGTCCTCCTCTGGTCTCCCTCTGGATCTATCTCTGGTCTATCTCTGTCTCTCTTATTCTCTCTGGTTCTCTCTCTGGTCCTATCTCTGGTCATCTCTGCGCTCTCTATCTTGGTCCTCTCTCTTTCTCTCTGGTCTCCTCTCTGGGTCTCTCTCTGTCCATCTCTGGTCTCTTCTCTCGGTCTCATCCCTTGCTCTCTCTCGTCTCTCTCTCTGGCTCTCATCTCTTGTCTATCTCTGGTCCGTCATCTCCCTGTCTCCCTCTGCGTCTCCTCCTCTGTCTCCCTCTGTCTCTCTCTCGGCTCTATCTTCTGTCTCTCTTTCTCAGGGGATCTTCTTTTCCTCTTTTCTCTGTCTCCCCTTCCTTTTCTGCGGATCTTTTTCTTTCCTAAAAACTCTTTTCTACTGGCCGTTATCTATGGCTTCTCTCTCGTCTCTCTTCTCGGTCTCTCTCTAGTTCCTCTCTCTGGCTCTCCTCTGTCTCTCTCTGTCACTCTCTGTCTCTCTCTGTCCCCCTCTGTCTCTTCTGTCTCTCTCTCTGTCTCTTCTCTGTCCGATCTCTGCTCTCTCTCTAAGGTTCCCCTCTGGTCTCTCTCCTCGCTGCATATCCTGGTCTATCCTCTGGTCACTCTCTTGTCTTTTCTCTGGTCTCTTTCTGTCTCTCTGCTCTGTCTCGTTCTTCTGTCTCTCTCTGGTCTCTCTCTGTCTTCTCTGGTCTCTCTCTGGTCTCTCTCTGTCTCTCTGGTTCTCTCTCTGGTTCTCTCTGGTCTATCCTCTTCCTCCTGTCTATCTCTGGTCTCTCCACCTCTCTCTGGTCTATCTCTCTCATCTGGTCTCTCTCTGGTCTATCTCTGTCTCTCTCTGGTCTCCTCTGGTCTCTCCTTGTATCTCTCTCTCTGGTCTCTCTCTGGTCTATCTCTGCTCTCTCCTGGTCTCTCTCTAGTCTCTCTGTCTTGCTGGTCTCTCTCTGGTCTCCCCTCTGTCTCTCTCTGGCTCTCCCTACTGGAGTTCTCTCTCTGGTCTCCCTCTGCGTCTCTCTCTCGGTCTCTCTCTGGTCTCTCTCTCCCTATCCTCTCTCTGTCTCCCTCTGTCTCTCTCTCTGGTCTCCCTCTGGTCTCCCCTAGTCTCTCTCTGGTCTCTTCTCTGTCTCCCTCTGTCTCTCTCTCTGGTCTCTCTCTGGTCTCTTCTGTCTCTCTCTGTCTCTCTCTGGTCTCTTCCCTCTGGTCTCCTTCTCTGGTCTCATGTCTCTCTCTGTCTCTCTCTGGTCTATCTCTGGTCTCTCTCTGCTCTCTGGTCTTCTCTCCGGTCTCTCTCTGGTCTCCTCTGGTCTCTCTCTGTCTCTCTCTTGTCTATCTCTGTCTCTCTCTCTGGTCTCCCTCTGCGTCTCCTCGCTGTCCGTGCTCTCTCGCCTCATCTCTTCTGTCTCTCTCTGCTACTTCTCTCGTCTTCTCTCCTGGCTCTATCTCTGGTCTCTCTCTCTCGGTCTCCTCCTGGTCTCTCTCTTGTCTCTCTCTGGTCTCTCTCTCTCTACTCTGTCTCTCTTCTCGAGTCTTCCTCTGGTCTTCCTCTGGTCTCTTTGTCTCTCTCTCTGGTCTACTCTCTTGGTCTCTCTCTGGTCTCTCTCTGTCTATCTCTCGGTTCTCTCTCTGGCTCTCCCTCTGTCCTCTCTAGTCTCCTCTTTCTGGTCTCTCTCTCCGGTCCTCTCTCTGGTCTCCCTCTGGTCTTCCCTCTGGTCTATCTCTGGTCCTCTCGTGTCTCTCTCTGGTTTATCTCTGCGCTGTCTCTCTGTCTCTCTGGTTCTCCCTCTGGTCTCTCTCTGGGTCTATCTCTGGTCTCTCTCTGGTCTCTCTCTTCTACCTCATGGTGCTCACCTTGGTTCATCCTCTGGTCTTCCTGTCTCTCTCTCTGGGTCTCTCTCCTGGTCTCCCTCTGGTCTCTCTACTGTCCTAATCCTCTGGTCTCTCTCTCTGTCTCCCTAACTGTCTCACGCGTCATCTCTCTCTGGTCTCTCTCTGTCCTCCCCATAAATCCAGATTAAGAGGATCGGGAACATACTTCTCACGCTAATTTATTAATGTTGACCTCTCTGGCCTCCACTGTTAGAACACTATTCCTTGGTGTTTGCACGGTCACCACTGTGTGTGTGTGTGTGGACTGTGTGTGTGTGTGTGTGTGTGCTGTGTGTGCTGTCTTGGCTGGTGTGTTGTCGTCTGCTGTGTGTCGTGCGACCTATGCGCACCCGGTGCTGGCGGTGGCGTGTGTGTGTCTGCTGTGTGCGTGTGCGCATCAGTGGCCATGTGTGTTGTCTGTGTGTTGTTGTGGTGTGTGTGCTCTGTGTGTGTGTCTGCCGTGGCTGCTGTGGTGTGTGCTGTGCTGTGTAGTTGCTGATGCTCGAAGTGTGTGTGATGTGTTGTGTGTGTTGAACTGTGGTGTCTGTGATGTATTGCCTGCGAACGCCAGCGACTTGAAAACAAACACATGTGTGATGTCCGTGCCATCTAGGTGCTGTTGTGTGTGACCATCTACTCGACGTCGTCGCTGCTGATGTGTGTGATGTGCTTAAGTAAAGTACCATTACCACTAATTGTAGCGCTCCGGAACCTCCAGTCTCCCAACGTTATGTTACTATGGTAACCCAGCGTCACTCTGACAATGAGATTCACTTGTTTTGTTAAATTCACTTAGAATGTTTCCATCTTTCTGAATTGCACTCAGAGTTCGTCTCAAATGGCACTCTCTTCCCTGTGTAGTGCACTACTGTAGTGCCTTGCAAAAGTATTCATACCCCTTGGATTTCTTCATATTTTATTGTGGTATAAAGTGGGATTAAAATGTATATAATTATCATGTTTTTTACACAAATTACTCTGTAATGTTAAATGTATTTTTTTTCATAACTACAATAAAGTTGTTGCATAACTATTCAGCTCTCTGAGTCAATACATGTTAGAAACTCCTTTAGCAGTGACTACAACTGTAAGTCTTCCTGGGTAAGTCTCTGAGAGCTTTACACACCTGGTTGACTGATTGACTGTAAGTTCCTGTAGCATTTTGCCTGTGCTTAGCCCTTTTCCCCTTTCTTTTTATCCTGATAAACTCCACAGTCCTTTCTGATGTCGAGCATACCCATAACATGATGCAGCCACCAGGAAGCAGTTACTTATTTATGAGTTGTGTTGGATTTGCCCCAAACATAACACTTTGCATTTGGTCTAAAAAGTGTCTTCCTTAGCCATGTTTTTATCTTCAGTATTGTCTTAGTTTCTTGTAGCATACAGTATGTATGTTTTCTATATTTGTATTGTTCTTTTCATTTTGGTCATTATTGTGGAATCACTGCAATGTTGTTGATCCATCCTCAGTTTTCTACCATCACAGACTTGGAACTCTGTAGCTGTTTTAAAATCAACCAATGGCCTCATGGAAACATCCCTGAGCTGTTTCCTTCCTGTTCTGCAGCTCTGTTCAGAAGGAAGACTGTATCTTTGATGTGTCTGGGTGGTTTAATGCATCATCCACAGCATACTTGTTAACAGAACAGACAGAACAGAACAGACAGAACAGAACAGAACAGACAGAACATAACAGACATAACAGAACAGAACAGAACAGAACAGACAGAACAGACAGAACAGAACAGAACAGACAGGACAGAACCAGAAACAGAACACAGACAGATCTCCCGG
>NW_019945971.1:54566-67676 GCF_002910315.2 Salvelinus sp. IW2-2015
ACGGATGGACAGAGTGTGTAAATGGAGCGGTAATGGAGCGGGTGGGAGGTGAAAAGTAAAGGAAAGACAAGGTTCATCTCTTCTCATCAGCAGCTAGGAGACGGGATGTGTGTATGTGTGGTGTGTGGTGCGCGCGTTGTGTGTCGGTGTGTGTTGCGCGTGTGATGGTGTGTGTGTGTGTGTGTGTGTGTACGGCATGTGTGTGTGTGTGGTGTGTTGTGTGTGTGTGTGTGTGTTGTGTGTGTGTGTTGTGTGTGTGCACGTGGTGTGTGTGTATCAGAGCAGGCTGGTGGAGGAGCTATAGGAGGACGGGCTCATTCTGCGTGTGTGTGTGTGTGTGGGTGTTTGTTGTGTGTGTGTGTAGTGTGTGTGTGTGTTGTGGCTCATTGTAAAGGCTGGAATGGAATCAATGGAACGGTATTAAACACATCAAGGCATATTTAAACCACATTTGACTACGTTCCAATTATTCCATTCCCATCCTTTACAATGAGTCCGTCCTCCTATTGCTCCTCCCACCAGCCTTCTCTGGTGTGTGTGTTCACCCTAACTCTGCCCTGTATGAACTCTGATGCTAGCATTAAGTAGAGGCGTGGGTCGTTCTCCTCAAGCCTTCAATGTACATTAGCATTAACATCAGCATTAGCATTAGCATTAGCATTAGCATTAGCATTAGCTTTAGCTTTAGCGGAAGAACTGACAGATATTGTTCAACCAAGTTAAACATATCAGTGTCGACTTTAAGTTCACTTGTAACCTTTCAGACCAGGGTCAACACAACACATTGCCTACAGTCACACACACATACAGTCACCACACTACACTCAAAACCCACACACACGCACACACACACACACACCACAACACACACACACACACACACACACACACACGCACACACACACACACACACACACACACACACACACACCACACACACACGCAAAGCACCATATTCAAATGTGACATTTTTGAAGATCCTGAGACGTCGGGGGACTCTGGGGACAATGAGTGATGCTGGGACTCTGGGACGTCAGGGAAATCGAGGGACTCTGAGGACGTCAGGGGACTTCGGGGGACCCTGGGGACATCGAGGACTCTGGGCGGGACATCGAGTGACCTCTGGGGACTCTGGGGACATCGAGGGAGTCTGGGGACATCGAGGGACTCTGGGGACATCGAGGACTCTGGGGACTCTGGGAACATTTGAGTGACTCTGGGACTCTGGGAACATCGAGGGACTCTGGGGACTCTGGGGACATCGAGGGACTCTGGGGACTCTGGGAACATTGAGGGACTCTGGGGACCCTGGGGACATCGAGGGACTCAGGGGACTCTGGGGACATCGAGTGACTCTGGGGACTCTGGGGACTCTGTGGACATCGAGGGATTCTGGGGACTCTGGGGACGTCGGGGGACTTCGGGGGACTCGGGGGACTCTGTCAAAACCGTTCACTAGGGGCAGCAATAAAACATCTGGCTGTATAGAATGGAAGTCTGCTGCATCCCTGTATCCATAATGAGTTAGCAAGACCAGGCTTAGCAGATGTTCTTATACAGAGCAATTAGGGTCAAGTGCCTTGCTTAAGGGCACATTGACAGATGTTGTTTTATGTAGTCCACTCTGGGATCTGAACCAGCAACCTTTCAGGTACTGGCCCAATGTTCTTAACCTCTGGCCTGCCTGCCACCCAATCTGTAGCTAATACCTGAAGCTAATTAATCCTAATCCTTAATTTAACCAATCTGTAGCTAATACTTGAAGCTAATTAATCCTAATCCTGAATTTAACCAATCTGAATGAATGCCCTAGAGTTGTTTTAACCTTGAGTTGAATATGCATAAACCCTTACTGTAACTCATGTCGCCGCTAGTTGCAACACATCAAGTTTAGCTCGAGAGTTGTGGGTTTTATCTGTAGACTCTGGATCCGAGGTTGAAGTGTTCAATCCCAGCGATAGTCTGTGCTGCGTCAACAAACAGGTTGATATGTAGAGCAATTCTACATTTCAGGTAGGGAGAAACATGGAAAAAACGTCACGTTTTGCAGTGAGACTGTGAGAACTAGTTGACAACACACACCCACTGATGCATGCACGTTCACACACACACTCAACACACACACTCAGTCACGCAGAGGCTCGCTCGCACAGTGGTAACTGATGTGTGCAGTACATCGACTTGTAAGCTGCTGGTTTATTGACGTGTGTAAAGGAGCGTCCTAATAGGTCTGTGTGTGTGTAAATGCGGTGTGTGTGTGTGTACCTGTCGTGGACAGAACTGTGTTTGTGTGAGACTCAAAGGCTAATGTGATAATGTCTCTGCATGTGTGTGTGTGTGTATCCGGCACTGATGCTACTGTGTGTGTACAGTACGTGTCCTAGTCATCTACAGAGCCTTGACATATTGGGTCGTGAACTGAATGAGTGTCCTAGTCATCTACAGAACCTTGACATATTGGGTCGTGACCTGAATGAGTGTCCTAGTCATCTACAGAGCCTTGACATATTGGGTCGTGAACTGAATGAGTGTCCTAGTCATCTACAGAGACCTTGACATATTGGGTCGTTGAACCTGAATTGAGTTGTCCTAGTTCATCTTACGATCCTTGACATATTGGGTCGTGAACTGAATGAGTGTCCTAGTCATCTACAGAGCCTTGACATATTGGGTCGTGAACTGAATGAGTGAATTACCATTAACACACTGTCTGTCTCTCTCTCTCTTCTAGGTGAGTACAGTACATACTGAATGAAGATACACACCGACTACACTATGGGAGATCAGACGGTTTGTGGATACTGCAGACTGTAGTTTGTGGATACTAATTGTAGTTTGTGGATACTAATTGTAGTTTGTGGATACTCCAGACTGTAGTTTGTGGATTTCTGAGTTGTTCAGTTAAGGGTGAAGGTTTGGGATATAGTGACAACTCTAGGGTTAAGTTAAGGCATTGAATTAGGGTTAAGAGTTAACTTCTTATGGCTGGGGGCAGTATTGAGTAGCTTGGATGAATAAAGTGCCCAGAGTAAACTGCCTGCTACTCAGTCCCAGAAGCTAAGATCTGCATAGTATTAGTAGATTTGGGTAGAAAACACTTGGAAGATTCTAAAACTGTTTGAATGATGAAAAACCTGAGAAAAAATCCAACCAGGCAGTGGGAAATCTGAGGTTTGTAGGTTTGCCTACCCAATATACAGTGTCTTTGGGGTCATACTGCACTTCCTAAGGCTTCCACTAGATGTCAACAGTCTGTAGAACCTTGTTTGATGCTTCTACTGAGAATGAGGGAAGGAGAGCTCTTTGAGTCAGGTGTCTGGCATGAGCTGGCATGAGCTGATCACGCGGGCTCCCGTGAGAGCGAACTGCGTTCCATTGCATTTCTGAAGACAAAGGAATTCTCTGATTGAAACATTATTGAAGATAATAAGAGATTTATGTTAAAAACATCCTAAAGATTGGTTCTATACATTGTTTGACATGTTTCTACGGACTGTAATGGAATTTTTTGACTTTTCGTCTGACCTGCGCGTCATCAATTTGTATTTTGGAACTAAACGCGCGGACAAAAAGGAGGTATTTGGACATAAATGATGGACTTCTTCGAACAAAACAAACATTTATTGTGGAAAATGGGATTCCTGGGAGTGCATTCTGATGAAGATCATCAAAGGTAAGTGATTATTTATAACACTATTTCTGACTTCTGTTGACTCCACAACATGGTGGATATCTGTATGGCTTGTTTGGGCTCTGAGCGCTGTACTCAGATTATAGCATGGTGTGCTTTTTCCGTAAAGTTTTTTTGACATCTGACACAGCGGTTGCATTAATTGGTATTTCAAATTTTATGTTCCTTTTGAAGCAATTGAAAGCCCTTCTTGCCCTGTCTCGCAGATCGTTCACAGCTTTGTGGAAGTTACCTGTGGCGCTGATGTTTAGGTCAAGGTAGGTATAGTTGTATTTGTATTTGTGGTCCTGTCAACCGGTCCTTTTTTGGAACACCATTATTTTAGTCTTATTGTGATTTACTGTCAGGGCCCAAGTCTGACTGAATCTGTGCAGAAGATCTAGGTGCTGCTGTAGGCCCTCCTTGGTTGGTGACAGAAGCACCAGATCATCAGCAAACAGTAGACATTTGACTTCGGATTCTAGTAGGGTGAGGCCGGGTGCTGCAGATTGTTCTAGTGCCCGCGCCAATTCGTTGATATATATGTTGAAGAGGGTGGGGCTCAAGCTGCATCCCTGTCTCACCCCACGACCATGTGGAAAGAAATGTGTGTTTTTTGCCAATTTTAACCGCACACTTGTTGTTTGTGTACATGGATTTTATAATGTTATATGTTTTCCCCCAAACACTGCAGTCCATCAATTTGTATAGCAGACCCTCATGCCAAATTGAGTCAAAATCGTTTTTGAAATCATCAAAGCATCACCAGAGTCTCTGGGTTCGTGCCCAGGCTCTGTCGCAGCTCGGCCGCGACCGGAAGGTCCGTGGGGCGACGCACAATTGGCATAGCGTCGTCCGGGTTGGGGAGGGTTTGGCCGGTAGGGATATCCTTGTCTCATCTCGCTCCAGCGACTCCTGTGGCGGGCCGGGCGCAGTGCGCGCTAACCGAGGGGGCGGGTGCACGGTGTTTCCTCCGACACATTGGTGCGTCTGGCTTCCGGGTTGGAGGCGCGCTGTGTTAAGAAGCAGTGCGGTTTGGTTGGGTTGTGCTTCGGAGGACGCATGGCTTTCGACCTTCGTCTCTCCCGAGCCCGTACGGGAGTTGTAGCGATGAGACAAGATAGTAATTACTAGCGATTGGATTCCACGAAAATTGGGGAGAAAAGGGGATACAATTTTAAAAAATCTAAAAAAAAATAAATAAAATAATCATCAAAGCATGATAAAAATGTTCCTTTGTTTTGGTTTGTTCGTCAATTAGGGTGTGCAGGTTGAATATGTGGTCTGTCGTGCTATAATTTGGTTGAAAGACAATTTGACATTTGCTCAGAACATTGTTTTCACTGAGGAAATGTACGAGTCTGCTGTTAATGATACTGCAGAGGATTTTCCCAAGGTTGCTGTTGACGCAAATCCCACGGTAGTTATTGGGGTCAAATTTGTCTCCACATTTGTGGATTGGGGTGATCAGTCCTTAGTTCCAAATATTGGGGAAGATGACAGAGCTGAGGATGATGTTAAAGAGTTTAAGTATTTAAGCCAATTGGAGTTTGTGTTCTGTATATTTTATGATTTCATTTAGGATACGATCAGCACCACAGGCCTTTTTGGGTTGGAGGGTTTGTATTTTCTCTTGTAGTTCATTCAATGTAATTGGAGAATCCAGTGGGTTCAGGTAGTGTTTAATGTAATAGGAGAATCCAGTGGGTCAAGTAGTGTTTAATGTAATAAGGGGAGAATCCAGTGGGTTCAGTAGTGTTTAATGTAATAGGAGAATCCAGTGGGTTCAGGTAGTGTTTAATGTAATAGGAGAATCCAGTGGGTTCAGGTAGTGTTTAATGTAATAGAGAATCCAGTGGGTTCAAGTAGTGTTTAATGTAATAGGAGAATCCAGTGGGTTCAGGTATGTTAATGTAATTGGAGAATCCAGTGGGTTCAAGTAGTGTTTTAATGTAATAGGAGAATCCAGTGGGTTCAAGTAGTGTTTAATGTAATAGGAGAATCCAGTGGGTTCAGTAGTGTTTAATGTAATAGGAGAATCCAGTGGGTGTCAGGTAGTGTTTAATGTAATAGGAGAATCCAGTGGGTTCAAAGTAGTGTTTAATGTAATAGGAGAATCCAGTGGGTTCTGGTAGTGTTTAAGTAATAGGAGAATCCAGTGGGTTCAGGTAGTGTTTAATTAATAGGAGGAATCCAGTGGGTTCAGGTAGTGTTTAATGTAATAGGAGAATCCAGTGGGTTCAAGTAGTGTTTAATGTAATAGGAGAATCCAGTGGTTCAGGGTGTGTTTAATGTAATAGGAGAATCCAGTGGTTCAGGTAGTGTTTAACTTTTCTGCGCTACGGATCCCTTTTACGGATCACTTTCCTAAACAATCTTCGGAGTTTCCACTCACGAGACTCCCAGTTACACAACAAATGTTATTTTTGTTGGATAAATATTACTTTTATCACAAAAAAACGCCATTTGGGTTGCGCATTATGTGAGAAAACCAAAGCGACAAATTCCAAAAAGTATCCGTTAATGGTCGTAGAAACATGTCAAATGTTTTTTATAATCAATCCTCAGGTTGTTTTTTAACAAACATAATCAATAACATTTCACCCGGACCATAACCTATTTCTTTAAGAGACAAAAAGGAAAATGGGGAGCCCCTCTCTCGCACGCAGGAAACAGTCAGAGACACCTGACCTCTTTGAAACATCTCGCTCTATTTTCAAAAATAAAGCCTGAAAACTATGTCTAAAGCCTGGTCACAGCCTGAGGAAGCCATTGGAAAAGATCTGGTTGATGCCCCTTTAAATGGAGGATCCTCTGTTCTCTCTTTTATCTCGTTTCTCTCTCTGTTTCCCCTCTGTTTCTCTCTCTATGTTCTCTCTGTTTCTCTCCTGTTTCTCTCTCTGTTTCTCTCTCTTTTCCCTCTCTGTTTCCCTCTCTGTTTCTCCTCTGTTTCCTCTCTGTTTCTCTCTCTGTTCTCTCTGTTTCTCTCTCTGTCCTCTCTGTATCTCTCTTTTCTCTGTTTCCCTCTGTTCCTCTCTGTTTCTCTCTGTTTCTCTTCTGTTTCTCTTCTCTTTTTCTTCTGTTCTCTCTCTTTTCTTCTCTTTTCTCTCTGTTTCCCTCTCTGTTTCTCTCTCTGTTCTCTCTGTTTCCCCTCTGTTTCTCTCTCTGTTTCTCTCTGTTTCTCTCTGTTTCCTCTCTGTTTCTCTCTCTGTTTCTCTCTCTGTTCTCTCTCTGTTCTCTCTGTTTCTCTCTGTTTCTCTCTCTGTTTCTCTTCTGTTCTCTCTCTGTTTCTCTCTCTGTTCTCTCTGTTTCCCTCTCTGTTTCTCTCTCTGTTCTCTCTGTTTCTCTCTCTGTTTTCTCTTGTTTCTCTCTCTGTTTCTCTCGTTTCCTCTCTGTTTCTCTCTCTGTTTCCTCTCTCTGTTTCTCTCTCTGTTTCTTCTTCCTCTCGTTTTTTCTCTTTCTCTCTGTTTCTCTCTTCCTCTCTGTTTCCCTCTGTTCTCTCTGTTTTTCTTTCTCTCTGTTTCTCTCTCTGTTTCTCTCTGTTTCCCTCTCTGTTTCTCTCTCGTTTCTCTCTGTTTCCCTCTCTGTTTCTCTCTCTGTTCTCTCTGTTTCTCTCTCTGTCTCTCTGTTTCTCTCTCTGTTTCTCTCTGTTTTCTCTCTCTGTTTCTTCTCTGTTTCTCTTCTGTTTCTCTCTCTGTTTCTCTCTCTGTTTCTCTCTGTTTCTCTCTCTGTTTCTCTCTCTGTTTCTCTCTGTTTCCTCTCTGTTTCTCGTTCCTCTCTTTCCCTCTCTGTTTTCTCTCTTTCTCTCTGTTCTCTCTCTGTTCCTCTCTGTTTTTCTCGTTTCTCGTCTGTTTCCCTCTCTGTTTCTCTCTCTGTTTCTCTCTTGTTTCTCTCTCTGTTTCTCTCTCTGTTCTCTCTGTTTCTCTCTCTGTTTCTCTCTCTGTTTTCCTTCTCTGTTTCCCTCTCTGTCTCTCTCTGTTCTCTCTGTTTCCCTCTCTGTTCTCTCTCTCTGTTTCTCCTCTGTTCTCTCTGTTTCCCTCTCTGTTTCTCTCTCTGTTTCTCTCTCTGTTTCTCTCTCTGTTCTCTCTCTGTTTCTCTTGTTTCTCTCTCTGTTTCTCTCTGTTTCTCTCTCTGTTCTCTCTCTGTTTCCTCTCTGTTTTCTCTCTCTGTTTCTCTCTCTGTTTCTCTCTGTTTTCTCTCTGTTTTCTCTCTTTTTCTCTCTTCTGTTTCTCTTCTGTTTCTCCTCTTTGTTTCTCTCTCTGTTTCTCTCCTGTTTCTCTCTCTGTTTCCCTCTCTGTTTCTCTCTCTTTTCTCTCTGTTTTTCTCTCTGTTTCCTCTCTGTTCTCTCTTCTGTTTCTCTCTGTTCTCTCTGTTTCTCTCTTTTTCTCTGTTTTCTCTCTGTTTCCCTCTCTGTTTCTCTCTCTGTTTCTTCTCTGTTTTCTCTTCTGTTCTCTCTGTTTCTCTCTTTTTCTCTCTGTTTCTCTCTCTGTTTCCCTCTCTGTTTCCCTCTCTGTTTCTCTCTCTGTTTCCCTCTCTGTTTCTCTCTCTGTTTCTCTCTGTTTCTCTCTCTGTTTCTCTCTCTGTTTCTCTCTGTTTCTCTCTGTTCCCTCTCTGTTTTCTCTCTCTGTTTCTCTCTGTTTCTCTCTCTGTTTCTTCTCTCTGTTTCTCTCTGTTTCCTCTCTGTCTCTCTTCTATTTCTCTGTTCCCTCTCTGTTTCTCTCTCTGTTTCTCTCTTTCTCTCTCTCTGTTTCTCGTCTCTTCTCTCTGTTTCTCCTCTCTGTTTCTCTCTCTGTTTCTCTCTGTTTCTCCTCTCTGTTCTCTCTCTTGTTTCTCTCTGTTTCTCTTCTCTCTTCTTCTGTTCTCTCTGTTTCCCTCTCTGTTTCTCTCTCTGTTTCTCTCTGTTTCCCTCTCTTTTCTCTCTCTGTTTCTTCTCTGTTTCTCTCTGTTTCCCTCTCTGTTTTCTCTCTCTGTTTCTCTCTCTGTTCTCTCTCTGTTTCTCTCTGTTTTCTCTCTGTTTCTCTCTCTGTTTCTCTCTGTTTCCTCTCTGTTTCTTCTCTCTGTTTCTCTCTGTTTCCCTCTCTGTTCTCTCTCTGTTTCTCTCTGTTTCTCTCTCTGTTTCTTCTCTCTGTTTCTCTCTCTGTTTTCTCTCTGTTTCCCCTCTCTGCTTCTCTCTCTGTTCTCTCTCTGTTTCTCTCTCTGTTTCTCTCTTGTTTCACCTCTCTGTTTCCTCTCTGTTTCCTCTTCGTTCTCCTGTTTCCCTCTCTGTTTTCCTCTCTGTTCTCTCTTATTTCGTGTTTCCTCTGTTTTCTCTCTGTTTCTCTCTGTTTCCCTCTCTTCTCTCTTCTGTTTCTCCTGTTCCTCTCCTGTTCTCTCTCTGGTTTCTCTCTTTTCTCTCTCTGTTTCTCCTCTGTTTTCCTCTCTGTTTCCCTCTCTGTCTCTTCTTCCTCTCTGTTTTCCTCTGTTCTCTCTGTTTCTCTCTGTTCTCCTCTGTTCGCTCGTTCTCTCTGTTTTCTTCTTCTCTGTTTCTCTCTCTTTCTCTTTCTCTCTGTTTCTCCTGTCTCTCTGTTTGCTCTCTCTGTTTCTCTTGGCTTTCTCTACTTTCTGTTTCCTCTCTCTGTTTCTTCTCTGTTCTCTTCTCTGTTTCTCTCTCTGTTTCTCTCTCTGTTTCTCTTCTCTGTTTCTCTCTCTGTTCCCTCTCTGTTTCCTCTCTGTTTCTCTCTCTGTTTTCTCTCTCTGTTCTCTCTGTTTCCCTCTCTGTTTCTTCTCTCTGTTTTCTCTTTCTCTCTGTTTCTCTTTTCTCCCTGTTCTCTCTCTGTTTCTCTCTGTTTCTCTCTGTATTCTCTCTCTGTTTTCTCTCTGGTTTTCCCTCTCTGTTCTCTCTCTGTTTCTCTCTGTTTCCCTCTCTGTTTCTCTCTCTGTTCTCTGTTTTCTCTCTGTCCTCTCTGTTTCTTCTCGTTTCTCCTCTGTTCTTTCTCTTTCTCTCTGTTTCTCTCTGTTTTCTCTCTCTGTTCTCTCTCTGTTTCTCTCTCTGTTTCTCTCCTGTTTCTACTCTCTGTTTCCTCTCTGTTTCTCTCCTGTTTCTCTCTCTGTTCTTCTCTGTTTCCTCTCTGTTTCCCTCTCTGTTTCTCTCTGTTTCTCTCTGTTTCTCTCTTGTTTCTCTCTCTGCTGTTTCTCTCTGTTTCTCTCTGTTACTCTCTCTGTTTCCTCTCTGTTTCCCTCTCTGTTTCTCTCTCTGTTTCTCTCTCTGTTCTCTCTTCTCTTGTCTCCTCTCTGGTTTCTCTCTCTCTGTTCTCTTCTGTTTCCTCTCTGTTTCCCTCTCGTTTCTGCTCTGCTTGTTTCTCTCCTGTTTCTCTCTGTTTCTCTCCTGTTCCCTCTCTGTTTCTCTCTCTGTTTTCCTCTTCTCTGTTCTCTCTGTTTCTCTCTGTTTTCTCTCATGTTCGCTCCTCATGTTTCCTCCTGTTTCTCTCTTCTGTTTCTCTCTGGTTTTCTCTCTGTTTCCTCTCTGTTTCTCTCTCTGTTTCTCCTCTTTGTCTTCTCTCTCTGTTTTCTCTCTTTTCTCGTTCTCTCTGTTTCTCTCTGTTTTCTTTCTCTCTCTGTTTCTTCTCTCTGTTTCTCTCCTTGTTTCCCCTCTGTTTCTCTCTCTGCCTCTTTACTTTCCTCTCTGTTCTCTCTCTGTTTCTCTCTCTGTTTCTTTCTCTCTTTTCTCATCTTCTGTTTCCCTCTCTGTTCCCTCTTCTGTTTTCTCTCTCTGTTCTCCTGTTTCCTCTCCCTGTTTTCCTCTCACTCTCGTCTCTGTGTATCTCTGGTTCTCTCTCTGTTTCCCTCTCTTGTTTCCCTCTCTGTTCTCTCTATGTTTCCCTTCTGTTTTCTCTCTGCTTTCTCTCTCTTGTTCTCTCTCGTTTCCTCTCCTGTTCTCTCTCTGTTCTCTCTGTTTCCTCTCTCTGTTTCTCTCTCTGTTCTCTCTGTTTCTCTTCTCTGTTTTCTCTCTGTCTTCTCTCGTTCTCTCTCTGTTTTCTCTCTGTTCTCTCTCTGTTCCCTCTCTGTTCTCTCTCTGTTTCTCTCTCTGTTTCTCCTCTCTGTTCTCTCCTCTGTTTCTCTCTCTGTTTCTCTCTGTTTCCCTCTCTGTTTCTCTCTCTGTTCTCCTCTCTTTCATCCTCTCTGGTTTCTCCTTCTGTTTCTCTCTGTTTCTTCTTCTCTCTGTTTCTCTCTCTGTTTTCTCTCTGTTTCTCTCTGTTCCCTCTCTGTTTCTCTCTACTGTTTCTCTCTTTTCTCTCTCTGTTTCTCTCTCTGTTTCCTCCTCTGCTTTCTCTCTGTTCCCTCTCTTTGTTTTCTCTCTTCTGTTTCTCTCTCTGTCTCTCTCTGTTTTCTCTCTGTTTCCCTCTCTGTTTCTCTCTCTGTTTTCCTCTGTTTCGTCTCTGTTTCCCTCTCTGTTTCTCTCTCTGTTTTCTCTCTGTTTTCTCTCTGTTTCTCTCTGTCTCATCTCTGTTTCTCTCTGTTTCCCTCTTCTGTTTCTCTCTTTTCTTTGGTTTTTTTCTTCTTTTTTTTTTCTGGGTTTCCCTCTCTGTTTCTCTCTCTGTTCTCTCTGTTTCTCTCTCTGTTTCTCTTCTGTTTCTCTCTCTGTTTTTTCCTCTGTTCTCTCTCTGTTTCTCTCTCGGTTTCTCTCTGTTCTCCCTCTCTGTTTCTCTCTCGTTGTTTCTCTCTTAGTTCTCTCTCTTGTGTTCTTCTCTCATTTTTCTCTCTTGTTCCCTCCTTCTGTTTCTCTCTTCTGTTTTCCCTCTCTGTTTTCCCTCTTCTCTTTCTCTCTCTGGTTTCTCTGTTCTCTCTACTGTTTCTTCTCTCTGTTTCTCTCTGATATATCTCTCCTGTTTCCTCTCTGTTTCCTCTCTCTTGTTTCTCTCTGCTTTCTACTGTCTCTTTTCTCTCTCTGTTTCTCTACTGTTTCTCTCTCTGTTTCTCTTCTCTGTTTCTCTTCGGTTTCTCCTTCTCTGTGTGTCACTCTCTTACTGTTTCTCTCTGTTTCCCTCTCTGATTTCATCTCTCTGCTTTCTCTCTTCTGTTTTCCTCGTCTTGTTTCTTCCTCTGTTTCTCTCTCTGTTTTCTCCTCTTGTTTCTCTATGTTTCTTCTTACTCTGTTTCTTCTCTTGTTTCTCTCTCTGTTTCTACCTCTCTTTCTCGTCTGTTCCCTCCTCTGTTTCTCTCTCTCCTTGTTTCTCTCTGTTCTCTCTCGCTTTCTCTCTCTGTTTTCTCTCTCTGTTTCTCTCTGTTTCCCTCTGCTGGTTTTCTCTCGGTCTGGTTTCTCTCTCTGTTTCTCTCTCTGCTGTTGCTCTCTCTGTTTCTCCTGCATCTGTTTCTCGTCTCTGTCTTCCTCTCTGTTTCTCTCGTTTCCTCAATTCTCTGTATTCTCGCTCTCTGGTTTCTCTCTGTCTCTCTGTTTCTCTCTGTTTCTCTCTCTTGTTTCTCTCTGTTTTTCCCTCTCTGTTTTCTCTCTTCTTCCTCTGTTCTCCTCTACTGTTGCTCTCTTCTGTTTCTCTATGTTTCGTCGTCTCGTGTTTCTCTTCTGGGTTTCGATCTCTCTTGTTTCGTGGGCATGTCTCTCTCGTTTCGTCTTCTCTCGTTTCCTCTCTGCTTTCCCTCATCATGTTTCTCTCTCGTTTCTCTCTGTTTCTCCTCTGTTTACTCTCTCTGCGCTTTCTCATACTGTTCCTCTCTGTTTTCTCTCTGTTTCCCTGGCTGGTGTTCTCTCTAAGTTTCATCTCCTGCTTTTCTCCTCTACTGCTTTCTCTTGTTCTCTCTCTGTTTCCCTCCTCTCTGTTTCTCTCTGTTTCTCCTCGTCTGTTTCTTCTCTCTCGTTTCTCTCTGTTCTCCTCTGTTTCGGCCTCTGCGGTGTTTATCTCTCTCTGGTTTCCTCTCTGACTTTCTCATCTGTCTCCTCTCTCTGCCTTTCTCCCTCTGTTTCCCCTTTTTTATCTCTGTTATCCGCTCTCTGTTTTTCGTACTCCTGTTTCTTCTCTGTTTCCCTCTCTGTTTCCTCTCTGTTTCCCTCTCTGATTTCTTCTCTTTTGCGCTTTCTCTCTGCTTCCCTCTTCTCTTGTTTCTCTCTGTTTCTTCTGTCTCTCTCTGTGTTTCTCTCTGTTTCTCTGCTGGTTTCCCTCATCGTTCTCTCTCTGGCTTCTTCTCTCTGCTTTTCACCTCTGCTGTTGTCTGCTCGGTCGTAGTTCTCTCTATTTTATCTCCTGTTCAGGTTCTTCCTCTCTGTTTTCCCTCTCTGTTTCTCTCTCTTGTTTCTAACACAGCTGAGTTCCCTCTATCCTGTTTTACTCCTCTGTATTCTCCTCTGTTTCTCTTCTCTGTTTCTCTCTGTTTCCCTGTCTGTTTCTCATCTCTGTATTCTTCTCGATTTCCCTCTCTCTTGTTTCTCTCACTTTCTCTTTTTCCCTTTT
>NW_019945972.1:0-2630 GCF_002910315.2 Salvelinus sp. IW2-2015
ACGGTTATGTGTGTTGTTGTGTGTGTTTGTGTGTAGTGTGTGTGTGTGTGTTGTGTGTGTGTGTGTGTGTGTAACACTGTGCTCTGCTGCCCTCATCAGGTTAGAGAGGAGTATTGCAAGCTGCTGTCCTGTATCTGCACACCACTGAAGAAGAGATACTCAGAGGTCAGCACTACCAACCCTTCCTCCAGCCAAACCCAGGTACACACACACACACACACAGACACATACGCACACACACATATTCAGCAGACACATACGCACACACAAACACCACTTTCATTAAGTTAACCTCTATCCTTTGACATTTTTCTGTCCTAGGGGTCAAGGAGCGCCACGAACACGGGGTAGTCGCAGATATGACGTCACCAAACCCCCACCTTGCATTTCTTTAACCCTCCTCCCATGACAAATGTTCCCGACGGCCAAACTGTAAAGTCAAAATGGTCGATATCGTAAACATTTATGAAAACAAAGCTTTGCGTTTAGCAGTGTGGTTAAGATACATTGTAGAAATGGGCAGTGTTTCTGATTTAACATCTTGGTCAGATAGTGACAACCCAGAAACACTCAGCCCGAGGATAGTACTGTTCAGGCCAGGTTAGTAGAACATGTGTCCAACTAGCCCGCCGGATAGTAAAAATGTTAGTCCTCTAGCCAGGTTGGCCAGTGCCCAAAATCATTCAGTTCCATCCCTGATTAGACACTTCATATCAAACTTTATGTTAACCACTGTCTTATCAAGCATTAGGTTATCCAATCAGAAGTTATGTGATCTTCATGTCATCCAATTGTAATCCATATGGTCTTTATGTCATCCAATCAGAAGTAACGTGATCTTCATGTCATCCAATAGGAATCCATATGGTCTTTATGTCATCCAATCAGAAGTTACATGATCTTCATGTCATCCAATAGGAATCCATATCCTCTTTATGTCATTTTTACAGTCAAATAGATGAAACCATAATCATAAACAGAAGCTTTCTTCCTTTACACGAATGTAATAGATTTATAGCAATATTTCTTACTTTCTTATTTCTTACCAAGAGCACAAGATATGGTGACATTTATACACAAATAAATCCAAAGGGATTTAGAAAAACATGTGAAGATATGTGTTAGTTGTGACCTAATGGACTGTTATACTGTAAATGTTTATTTTTCTTAAAGACATTATTAATAACTATTACGAATAGTATGCATGTTTATACATTCAGGCTAGTAATGTTCACACATTCCTATAAATGTTTACAAATATAATTGTAAATAGTTTATAAATCGTTAAAAGGTTTATTCATGATAGTTATTATCAAGTGTTACCATGGATACCTCTATGTACCTCTACTACCATTAAAACGTTTGGGGTCACTTAGAAATGTCCTTGTTTAGTATGGCGCAAGAGGACCTGCGTTTTGAAGTTTGGGCATGTCGTGGCCACATAGCTATGTTTGCTGCTAATTACACGGTTGAAGACGACGTTCTACAGGGAGCAACGATTATTAGGACAAAGGACAACTGCCAAGATCTGAATGGAAGCTCATCTAAAAGTAAGAGCTGTTATGAATGTTAATTGGTATTTCTGTGGAAAATGTAAAATGATTTGTCCGCCATTAATTTCGGCACTGGTCGGCTGTAACGCACACTGTAGTCTAGTAACGTTATTTTAAAAATCTAACACAGGCGGTTGCATTAATAACTAATGTATCTTTCATTTGCTGTCCAACCTGTATTTTTTAGTCAAGTTTATGAATTATTTATTGATTAGATTAGGTGCCTCTCACGATGGCGCGGCCAGATTGCCTGAAATGTTGCTACTAATCACATTGTATAACCTCGATTTGTGCCACTAAATGCACATTTTCGAACAAAACCTATAGCGATTGTGTAATATGATGTTACAGGACTGTCATCTGATGAAGTTTTATCAAGGTAGTCAAAAATTTATATCTTTTGCTGGATGTACGATCGCTAACCTTTGCTGCTGGTAATTTGCTTGTGTTCGGCTATTGTGGTAGCTAATATAATGCTATATTGTGTTTTCGCTGAAAACAATTAAAAATCTGAAATATTGGCTGGATTCGAAATGTTGCTTCCATTTGCTGTACGCGTGGTATTTTTCAAGAATGTTTCATGATGGAGTATTTGGGTATTTGCCGTTGTGTCTCGTAATATTCTGGCTGCATCGACGCTATTTCAGATTGCAGCTGCAATGTAGAAACTGTGATTTATACCTGAAATATGCACATTTTTCGAAACAAAACATCATACAATAAATGTTATCAGACTGTCATCTGATAAGTTTTTTTTCTTGTTAGTGACTATTTATAATCTTTATTGGGTCGAATTTTGTGAACCGCTACCTATGCAGGGAAAAAATGGTGGAGAGAAAAAGTTGAGCTCTTTGCTATCGTGGTTAGCTAATAGAAATACATATTGGTGTTTCCTGTAAAACATTTGAAAATCAGAAATGATGGTGGATTCACAAGATGTGTATCTTTCATCTGGTGTCTTGGACTTGTGATTTCATGATTTTAGATTAGTATTTACTTGTGGGCTATGCTAGGCATGCTAGTCAGCTTTTTACTGATGGGGGTGCTCCCGATCCGGGATGAGTAGCAAGTAGAAGA
>NW_019945972.1:2886-5709 GCF_002910315.2 Salvelinus sp. IW2-2015
ATAGATTTACTGCACTCTGTACATAGCCCATCTATTAAATTTAGCCCAAACAACTTACTCTTTACCTACTGTATTTATTTTATTTATCTTTGCTCCTTTGCAAACCCATTATTTCTGTCTCACTTTTGCGCTTTCTTCCACTGCCAAACCAACATTCCATGTTTTTAGTTTTTATTTTACTTGCTGTCGTTGTATTTTTACTTCGCCACCATGCTTTTATATTTTTTATTTATTATACATATATGTTGTTTGCCTTCACCTCCCTTATCTCACCGCACTTGCTCCACATTGTATAAGACTTTTTTTTTTTCACTGTATCATTTGACTATATGTTTGTTTTACTCCATGTGAACTATGTGTTGTTGTATGTGTCGAACTGCTTTGCTTTATCCTTGGCCAGGTCGCAATTGTAAATGAGAGCGTGTTCGTCAATTTGCCTACCTGGTTAAATAAAAGGTTTTTTTAAAAAAAAAAAAAAAAAAAAAAAAAAAGATAACAGTGAATATGAGACATGAGGAAGGTAGAAAGATAACAGTGAATATGAGACAATGAGAGGAAGGTATTGGGAAGGCAGAAGATAACAGTGAATATGAGACATGAGAAGGTATTGGAAGGTAGAAACATAACAAGGGAAATGAGACAGGAGGAGGTATTGGGAAGGTAGAAAAGATAACAGGAATATGAGACATGAGGAAGGTATTGGAAGGCAGAAAGATAACAGTGAATATGAGACATGGAGGAAGTATTGGGAATGGCAGAAAGATTAACAAGTGAATATGAGACATGGGGAAGGTATTGGAAAGGTAGAAAGATAACATGAATATTAACGATGGAGAAGTATATTTAGTGTATTTAATGGGAAGGTAAAGAAAATAACAGTGAATATGAACGATGGAGGATAACGGTATTGGAAGTAGAAAGATAAAACAGTGATATGGAACATGGGCGGAAGGTATTGAGAAGGCTAGAGAAGGTAGAAAGATAACAGTGAATATGAGACATACATGCTTTTTCCTTCTTATAAAGCCGTGTTCTGTAATTTATCAGCTGGTTTACTGAAACTCTGGTTAGTTGCAGGTGAAGACACCAAACAATCTCAGATCCTGAAACTATTCAGTCAGCTTTAACCAGTATTGTCCATGTTGCTATGGCGACAAATGATGGGCCAAAAAACTAATAACTTTAAGAAAACAATTCTGACTAAATGTTTTCAATGAAAAGTAGACACTTATAATAAACCATTAGGTTACATCTCACATATGCACACGCGTACACGCGTACACACACGGAAGCACGCGCACAAAGGGATTATGTGACATCTAAAGTCTGAGAGGGAGGGTCAGAGATACAGAGACAACCGATGGGAAGGCAGAGAAATAATAGTGAATAGTGCATTAATTTACTATTGAGTATTCTCACTGCGCAAAGGCAAACAGAAAGTTAAAAAAGTTCCCCTCCCCCCTAGTATCACAAAGACAAACAGGAAGTTAAGTAAATCACAAGGTTGTGCTAACCACAGTAGTGTTGCAAAAGTCCCTACACCCCATTCCACTCTTCCCCACCGGTCTCAAGAACAAAACTTGTTCCTTAATGTAGATGCATGTAACATAAGGACAACAGAAGATAATGTACCTCATTGCTGGAACCAACTTCAAAATACACATCACTTGGTTGATTGGGCCGTTTCAAATATGAATTGGGGAACTATTTGCTGAGGAATGTGTTTTTCTTGATTGTTTGTTGAGCTGCATTTTGTCTATGAGTTGTATGAGCAGGGCTCCTTTGTGGAAGAGRYCCTGGTCTCAACGATGACTCCCTGTTTATATAAATGAGATATATATATATATATTATAACATCCTACCTACAATGTTGTCAAGGAAAATGAACAAAAACAAGATGTGATACTCTCAACTTCTCTTTACCAGAGCCAAGAAGTTTCCCAGAGGAGGCTGGTGGGATGAGCTATAGGAGGACAGGTTCATTGTAATGGCTGAAATGGAATAAATAAATTAAGTGTTTGATACTGTTCCATTTATTCAAATCCAGTCTTTACAATGAGCCTGTCCTCCTATAGCTCCTTTCACCAGCCTCCTCTGGTGTGTATATGAAAGTATGCTGGTGTCCATGTTGCTGTGGAGGCTGGAGGCAACTACTGTCACCCTTGACCTTAGAGATCTTTTAATTCTCTATTTGGTTAGGTCAGGGTGTGACTAGGGTGGGCAATATCTATGTTTACTATTCCTTTGTTGGCCGGGTATGGTTCCCAATCAGAGGCCAGCTGTCTATCGTTGTCTCTGATTGGGATAATACTTAGGCAGCTTTCTTCCACCTTAGTTTGTGGGATCTTGTTTTGTTCTGCTGCTTCCAGCCTACAGACTGTGCGTTTCGTTTGTATTTTTATTTTTTTGAGTGTCATTTAATAAAAAAAGATGTACGCCTACCACGCTGCACCTTGGTCCGATCCTTCCATCAACGATCGTAACAACTACAGAAAAATAAAAAACGGACTTTAAAAGGTCCAGTGCAGCTGTAACAAAAATCATATGTGAACATGGTGCATTCTAAGTTTGTAGAAACAAATATAAAGTTAAAAAGTTCTACATCGATGACATAATCAAAAGTTTAAACATTTTATAACAAGTGATTTTAAGACCTGCAATGAATTTTCTAGCCCATGGAGGGTATTTTTATTGCTCCCCACACCACTGCAAATCTAATTGTGTTTGAAAATCCTTTTAAAACATTTATTTAAATTTTTTTTTTTACTTATGTCACAGAGAACATTTTTAAAAGATTTTCTTATCTTTTAATAATCACGTTTA
>NW_019945972.1:10555-18604 GCF_002910315.2 Salvelinus sp. IW2-2015
GCCTACAGTGGTGGAACAGGTGGCAAGCAGACACTACCACCAGCAATCAACACCTTCTGGGACACCTAGATGTGAGTGTTGACTGCTCGTGAAGATTACTCCACCAGAACAATCAAGTCATAATTCAGTTCTTACTAGCTCAAAGTCAAAGACCCATACACCATTACCTTACTTGCATCAATTAAACTAGTGAGAGACTGCGCTTGTCTAACGAAGAAGAATAGGGCACCACCAACCACACAACCGTTCTCAAATACACACTGCTCTTGTGGTGATCCTTGACAATGTTGTGTCTGTGTATGTGTGGTGGCATGTTGACCCGGCGTTACCATTTAGAAACTACAGGTGTGTGCTCATGTCTGCGGCCATACAGCATGATGGCCGCTGTTATGTAATTCTATTGTGGAGACCATAAGTGTGTTTCATTAACCATAACAGTACTACCAACACACCCTCCAAATCCCCTTACAGAGTACCATGATCATATACCAAGTTCAAGTTACACCCCATTCACTTTTTGATAATTAGAAACCATTCTACATTAACAACCATTAGTGAAAAGTGAGTAACATTCTAACTGGAATGATGATGATTTCTATCCATATTGTGGTCTGCGTTTCCATACCCACCAATCCTACGAGACCAATGTGTGAACCCACCACTAGCGAGAACACCCACTCACAACACACCACGTTAACGACTATCTCCCTATCGTGACCTGTCTGAAGGAGACCACAAAGCGTTGACCCATGAACTAGGAGCAACCACCTGGAACGCAACCCAGGCTCTCTCTGGGCATGGTATCACCACCCCACCACCCTCCACCCGACAGATCGAGCTGGAGGTGGAGAACCCAGGGATCTATCTACGAGACGAGTCTGGGGCCGCTGTTATGGGAGGTAGAAGGTGGGAAGAGGGGCTGTTATGGGGTGGACCCATATAAACGAGACACACAGGAGAGCGACGGAGGGATCTCCGACTGTCGGGCATTGGGAGGCGCAATACCCCGAAGTCTGAGTCCTGCGCATCAGCACACCCATCCTCTGCAAAGTTACAACCCAGCCTGGTCACCATACATAAACTTTACATTCATCCGGACGATAGAGTACTCAGCTCCACCCACCAGAGTAGGGAGTGTATCTGGACTGGCCAGCCGGCTCCACCCTCTGCATACCTCCTCCCTGGGCACCCAGCTCCTGAAACTGACCACGCAACATTCAACACCCACATCACTGACCCCTCTATCCAGGGTTTCGGGTTTGAAGCTGTTAACCTCAGTGTCCTGTGGTCAGGTGGTCACTGGTGTCATCTAATATCCCGATACGTTATCAATGTGATCCAATATACATTTAAATACATGAGTAACACAAACCAGTTTGACCAGTTTATCTTTTAAATCCACATACATCGCGGCGTGTCCCATACTACAACACCCTGTGTCTCGTATTGGGATCTCTCTGTGAATCGCTGGTGCAGAAACCACATGTACCCAACACACTTACTGGCTCACCCACACAACACAGTAACGGACACACACACACACCCACACCCTAAGACACAATACAATACTGGACACACATACCGGCACAACACCACACACTGGACAACACCATGGACACACAACACCACACCCTAACACCAGGCGCCGCCCTCTGCCAACCCCTCCTGGGACCACCCAACACATCACCTCTAACACAGCCCACACACCCGCCACCCTCCAACCCCTCCTGGGACCACCCCAACACCCAGCCCGCCCTCCTCTTGCGCCATTTTCTACCCCGCTTCCTCCTCACCCATCACCTCTTACACATCACAGATCACGAGGATCCGGGCCTGTTCCCCGAGAAAGCAGTATATCGTATCGCGTCCGTCGGGCTCGTCAGACTCGTTAAAGGGAAAAAAGGCTTCTGCCAGTCCGTGGTGAGTAATCCCAGTCCTGATCTCCAGAAGTTATTTTCGTTCATAAGAGACGGTAGCATCAACATTATGTACAAAATAAGTAAAGAAATAAGTTACAAACAACGCAAACAAACTAACAAAAAAACACAATCGGTTGGAGACACGTAGAAGTCTGCCTTCTTCTCCGGCGCCATTTATGTACGAGTGTGTGTGTGAGTGTATGTGTGTGTCCAGTGTGTGTCCAGTGTGTGTGTGTGTGTCCAGTATGTGTGTCCAGTATTTGTATGTGTGTCTAGTGCGTGTGTGTTGTGTCCGTTACTTGTGTGTGTGTGAGTCCAGTGTGTGTGTACAATGTGTGTGTGTTCTCACAGGGCGCAGTTCACAGAAAGATACAGACACAGAGTTACCATGGTTTTATTTAAAGGATAAACTGGTCAAAACTGGTTGTGTTACTCCATGTATTTAAATGTCATATTGTGATCAAACATAAAACCATGATTAGAGTGACACAGTGACCACCTGACACAGGACACTGAGGATTAACATCATAAACCCGAAACCCTGGATAGAGGGGCTCAGTGAATGTGGGTTGAATGTGTGCAGGTGGGTCAGTGTGTCAGAGGAGACTCTGTAGAAGGACAGAGTGCCGGCTGGCCAGTCCAGATACACTCCTACTCTGTGGGAGCTGGAGGAGGGACGTCTATGGTAATGTGATTATTATTGTGACAGGCCTTGTAACTGTTGTCAGAGCAGACCAGACTCCAGGACTTGTCATTGTATCAAATCCCACAGTCAATACCCCTCCTCTCCTTTTGATTCCTTTTATAGTCACTCCCATAACAGCCCCTCTCCCACTCCTTTCTACCTCCCAGTAACAGCGCCCAGTCAGACCCTCTCTACATAGCACCTGTTCACAGTCCTCAAATCTATCTGGGTGAACAGGATACCGCCGCTCCTGTTCCTACATGTCACCTTTCTGTTTCTCCTCAGACAGAGAGAGGAGTCTGTTTACTGTGTTTGGGTCCAGTGTGAGATCACAGGCATCTGATGGATGAAACCAGACACAATATTAAAAATCATCATCATTCCATTAGAATTTAACTCACTTTTCACTAATTTGTTTAATTGTAATGTTCCTAGTATCAAAAGGAGAAGTTAAGGTAATGAGACTTGTTGAATGATCATATGTTATACTGTATGGAATTAAACACACTTATCAATAATTACACACCACACCTGTATGCATGCATGAACACACACACATTTCTAATGTACACAACATGCCACACACATACACAGACACAAACATTGTCAAAGCAACACTTTATAAACGTTGGTGTCCCTGATTTCTTCTTCTGTAGAACACAGCTTATATTTAATATGATCAAGTAAGTAATGATGGTCTTTGACTTTGACTTAACTTGAATTAAGACTTATTCTTAGTCATATTCTTCACAGCAGTCAACACTCACATTTTCTAGGCCCAGGTTTCATTGTGTGCTCTCCACCATGTTCCACACTGTAGCGGTAAGCAGAAGAACAGACAGTCATTGAGGGATACACGTCACCCCACACACACACAACACCCACAGTCAGCATATAATTTGTCCAAGTGGTGGTAAGAATGTTTGTCTTAACTAGTCTGATAAGTCCAAACATGTCTGATATGAACATTGACATAAACCTTCTACATACTTGAGTTTCTCCAGTCTGCAGTGTGGATCCTCCAGTCTAGCAGAGAGCAGTCTGACTCCTGAGTTTCCTGGGTGATTGTAGCTCAGGTCCAGCTCTCTCAGGTGTGAGGGGTTTGACCTCAGAGCTGAGACCAGAGAAGCACAGCCTTCCTCTGTGACTAGACAGCCTGACAGTCTGCAAAGAGATCATTGCCATTTCACAAACACACTGTTAACTGACCAGACCATTTAAAAACAGTATCAGTCAAAAGACACAGTGAGGTATCATATTTAGATTGTATTGAGTATTCAGTCCACACCAAACAAATCAAATCAAAATCAAATCCAACTTTATTTGTCACATGCGCGAATACAACAAGTGTAGACCTTGCCGTGAAATGCTTACTTACAAGCCTTAACCAACAGTGCAGTTCAAGAAGAGTTAAGAAAATATTTACCAAATAACATAAAGTAAAAAACTAAATAAAAAATTATTAAAGGTCTATGTAAGGTCAGGTGGCCATTTGATTAATTGTTCAGCAGTCGTATGTCCTTGGGGGTAGAAGCTGTTAAGGAGCCTTTTGGTCCTAGACTTGACGCTACGTACACTTGCCGTGCGGTAGCAGAGAAAACAGTCTATGACGAGGGTGACTGGAGTCTCTGACAATTTTATGGGCTTTCCTCTGACACCGCCTATTATATAGGTCCTGGGTGGCAGGAAGCTTGGCCCCAGTGATGTACTGGGCGTACACACTACCCTCTGTAGCGCCTTAGGTTAGATGCGAACAGTTTCCATAGCAGGCGGTGATGCAACCGGTAAGGATGCTCTCGATGGTGCAGCTGTAGATCTTTTTGAGGATCGGGGGACCCATGTCAAATCTTTTCAGTCTCCTGAGGGGGGAAAGGTTTTGTTGTGCCCTCTTCACGACTGTCTTGGTGTGTTTGGACCATGAGTTCGTTGTTGATGTGGACACCATGGAACTTGAAACTCTCGACCCGCTCCACTACATCCCCYTTGATGTTAACCCATCCTTGACTTCGGCGATGTCATTTACAAAATAGCAAAAAATAGTGCCATCCGTTTTCTCACCAAAGCCCCATATACTACCCACCACTGCGACCTGTATGCTCTCATTGGCTGGCTCTCACTACATATTCGTTGCCAAACCCACTGGTCACCATAGCAACACCCACCCATAGCACACACTCCAGCAGGTATATTTCACTGGTCATCCCCAAAGCCAACACTTCCTTTGGCTGCCTTTCCTTCCAGTTCTCTGCTGCCAATGACTGGAACATATTGCAAAAATCACTGAAGCTGGAGTCTTATATCTCCCTCTCTAACTTTAAGCATCAGCTGTCAGAGCAGCTCACAGATCACTGTACCTGTACATAGCCAATCTGTAAATAGCACACCCAACTACCTCATCCCCATATTGCTACTTAACCTCTTGCTCTTTTGCACCCCAGTATCTCTACTTGCACATCATCATCTGCACATCTATCACTCCAGTGTTAATGCTAAATTGTAATTATTTCGCCTCTATGGCCTATTTATTGCCTTACCTCCCTACTCTTCTATATTTGCACACACTGTACATAGATTATTCTATTGTGTTATTGACTGTACGTTTGTTTATGTGTAACTCTGTGTTGTTGTTTTTGTCGCACTGCTTTGCTTTATCTTGGCCCGGTCGCAGTTGTAAATGAGAACTTGTTCTCAACCAGCCTACCTGGTTAAATAAAGGTGAAATACAAAAATATATAATAAAAAMAAAATAATGGGGGCCTCTTTGGCCCTCCTATTCCTGAAGTCCACTATCAGCTCCTTTGTCTTGCCCATATTGAGGGAGAGGTTGTTGTCCTGGCACCACACTGCCAGTTTTCTGACCTCCTCCCTATGGGTTGTCTCATCGTTGTCTGTGATCAGGC
Organism: Salvelinus sp. IW2-2015; assembly: GCF_002910315.2. NCBI lineage: Eukaryota > Metazoa > Chordata > Actinopteri > Salmoniformes > Salmonidae > Salvelinus > Salvelinus sp. IW2-2015. The sequence goes on from NW_019945972.1 coordinate 16,060, forward strand.
CTACTACTTATGTGTCGTCAGCAAACTTAATGATGGTGTTGGAATCGTGTTTGGCCACGCAGTCGTGGGTGACCAAGTACACACCCCTGAGGGGCCCCAGTGTTGAGGATCAGCGTGGCAGACGTGTTGTTGCCTACCCTTACCACCTGGGGGCGGCTCGTCAGGAAGTCCAGGATCCAGTTGCAGAGGGAGGTATTTAGTCCCAGGGTCCTTAGCTTGGTGATGAGCATCATAGGCACTATGGTGTTGAACGCTGAGCTGTAGTCAATGAACAGCATTCTCACATAGGTGTTCCTTTTGTCCAGGTGGGAAAGGACCGTGTGGAGCACAATTGAGATTCCGTCATCTGTGGATCTGTTGGGGTTGCATGCGAATTGGAGTGGGTTTAGGCTATCCGGGAGGATGCTGTTGATGTGAAACTTGACCAGCCTTTGAAAGCACTTCATGGCTACCGACGTGAGTGCTACAGGTAAACATTTTAGGCAGGTTACCTATGCTTCCTTGGGCACAAGCTATGATGGTCTGCTTAAAACATGTAGGCATTACAGACTCAGTCAGGGAGAGGTTGAAAATGTCAGTGAAGACACTTGCCAGTTGGTCTCCACATGCTTTAAATACACGTCCTTTTAATCCATCTGTTCCGTGGCTTTGTAAATGTTTAAAGGTCTTGCTCACATCAGCAACTGAGAGCATTATCACACAGTCATCCAGAACAGCTGGTGCTCTCGTGCATGCTCCAGRGTTGCTTGCCTCGAAGCGAGCATAAAAGGTATTTAGCTCGTCTGGTAGGCTTGCGTCACTGGGCAGCTCGCGTCTGGGTTTCCCTTTGTAGTCCGTAATAGTTTTCAAGCCCTGCCACATCTGACGAGGGTAAGAGCCGGTGTAGTAGGATTCAATCTTAATCCTGTTGTCACGCCCTGACCTTAGAAATCCTTTATTCTCTATTTTGGTTAGGTCAGGGTGTGACTAGGGTGGGCATTCTAGTTGGCTTGGTATGGTTCCCAATCAGAGGCAGCTGTCTATCGTTGTCTCTGATTGGGGATCATATTTAGGCAGCTTTTTCCCACCTGTTTGTTGTGGGATCTTGTTTTTGTATTGTTGCCTTTGAGCACGACAAAGCTGCACATTTGTTTCTTTTCATTCGTTTTTGTGCCGGTTCACATAATAAAAGATGATGAACCCAAACCACGCTGTACTTTGGTCCGACCATCTTTACATCAACGATTGTGACAGAAGATCCCACCACCCACGGACCAAGCAGCGTGCCCAGGAGATGCAGGGATCCTGGGCCTGGGAGGAAAGCCAGGAGTGGAGGACATCCTGGACTTGGGACGAAATACTGGCAGGAGACAGCGACGACACCGGGGTTCGCGGCCATGACGTAAGCCCAAGAATTAGTCTCAACATTTTTTGGGGAGGGGGCACACGGGGTGGTCGGTGGAGCTGAGGGGTGAGTCAGAGACCGAGGAGGAATATTGGGATAGATTGAGCGAGGACTGGTTGGTGAAAGTTGAGAAGAGTGATGAGAGAGAGCTGTTGGTTTGGCTGGAGAGGCAAGACAGTCGCCCTGAGGAGCGTGTTAGCCGTCCGATACCACCTGTGCCAGCTCTCCGCATTCGCTTTGAGGAGAGTGTCATCGTTCCGGTACAATGTGTGCCGATTTATACGCACCATGTCTCCAGTGCCAAATTTAAAACTGTAAGCTTCACTGTCAAAACACATATGGTGTGGACTATGTGTGCCTGGTAAACACGTGGATCTGGTGAACAGTTATCACTTGTTGACCAACTACAGGAATACTGACCTCAGAGTCTCCAGTTTACAGTGGGGATTCCCCAGTKCAGCAGAYAGCAGCTTCACTCCTGAATCCTTCAGGTCATTGTTACTCAGGTCCAGCTCTCTCAGGTGTGAGGGGTTTGACCTCAGAGCTGAGACCAGAGAAGCACAGCCTTTGTTCGTGACTCCACAGCCTGACAGCCTGACAGAGAGATCATCATCATTTCTCAAACACTAAGATCCTCTTGAACATCTTCAGCTCGTTCTTCACAAATATCATAATATTCTCTTCAAGCATCTGAAATAAATAAAGTAAATAAGTTAAGCAATGAAATAAATAGTTTCTCATTAACACATAATGAATAATAAATAATAAATAATTGACAGATCAACTTTTTCTTGAGGTACAAAAACAAATGTACATAACAGGACCACATACACTGAATATGGAGGCAGGTCTGTTTTGATGACTCTGGGAAGACTGACCACTGAGAATCTCTGACTCTGATCTCTCCTGATGGTTTCGTGGCAAACATCCAAGGAGTTCGCGCACACACAGACACACACACACACACACACACACAGACACAGGGAATGTTGTGGTTGTTTAACATTGCTTAGGACTATGAAAATGAAAATGAACTATGAAAATGAAAAAAAGGATTCACCTATGGATTATTAAAACACAAAAATAAATACAAAAATGGGAGAGTAGAAATGACTAGAGACAGTGTTGTTTAACTCACAATGACCATGACCCATGAGTTCC
>NW_019945972.1:20783-32428 GCF_002910315.2 Salvelinus sp. IW2-2015
GCAAACTACTGTTAATTTAACACAGCAGTGTAGAAGGACAATGGCAGATGCATTTGGTTTATTTCTCTCAAACAACATATAGATTCATCTTCCGTCTCCTATGGTCCTTGTATGGTCCTATTGTTATACTAATGTGAACAGCAATGCACTGATTCAATATGTTATGCAATAATATATATTTTTCTCTAAACTGAATATTTCTTCCTGATGATTAGTACTTAAATGTTGTTTTATGTACTCACAGAGCAGCTCTGGAGGCTTTGACCACTGGCAGCAGCCTCAGAAGACCTTCCTCTGATCTGGAGTATTTCTTCAGTCAAACACATCCAGATCTTTTCTGAAGTCAGCAACACAAAGACCAGAGCTGACCACTGTGCAGGTGACAGTTCTTCCATGGAGACACTTCCTGATCTCAGGTATCTTTGGATCTCCTCCACTAGAGAATGGTCATTCAGTTCATTCAGACAGTGGAACAGATTGATGCACTTCTCTGGAGAGGGATTTCTTACCTTTGTTCAGTAGAAAAGTCTCCCTCTCTAAACATTATAGGTAGACCCATAGACCGGTCACTCTTCATGGACACACAGCTGGGTACAGGGGAGGCTGGTCTCTCCTGATTGATTGGGCTTCAACAGAACAGAGACAAACATTACATCTCTCATCTCCTCTGAACTCAGATGGGGAAACATAAGAAGAGTTTCATTCCAAAACGCTATATATCCGTTTTCAGAAATGTTGGTAAATTTGCTTTGATAGTTTAAACTACACTCTGAACAACAGTGTCTTGACGAGAGAGCACATATTCTATGTCAGGTGAAATTGTGCATCATTAGCTCATTGTCATGGATTTATCCAAATAAATGTCACTAGAAAACATCTTAAACAAATGGAAATGCAGCTACTTTGCTGTTATTCTGGCTGCACTCTTTGACGTGACTGTAAGTTATCTGTAGTTGGCTAGCTAGCAAGGGCAGGAGATAAGAACTTTGCCACCCAGTATGGGAATGGAACATTTACAACGAACGACTGGGTCTCATCCATAGATACAGAACAAAAAGACTTAACGACTGGGTCTCATCCATAGATACAGAACAAAAAGACTTAACTACTGGGTCGCGTCCATAGATACAGAACAAAAAGACTTAACTACTGGGTCTCGTCCATAGATACAGAACAAAAAGACTTAACTACTGGGTCGCGTCTCTGGCAACCGACCCGATAGAAAGTAACCATGAGCAATCATTTCTGATGAAAACAAATGTGATTGGGATATAGCATTTAGGAAATAAACTCTTCATATGAACAAACTTGTCATCTCACCTTTTAGCTGTGGTGTCATGTTCCCCAGAGAGTCTCATTTTAGAGGCAGGGCCCCCCTCCTCTCTCTCCCCAGAGAGACTCATTTTAGACCACTGACAACTAAACAGAGATCCAGCATGTTGGTTGTGGTTAACATAGTGACAACTAATTCTTGAATGTCAAATGTTCTCTTTTATTCATTATCTCTCAGAAATAAAAACATTTACTAGCAGACACATTGAAACAGTCAGATTATTAAATGCAATTACATGAACATGTAGTTGTGACATCTCATCTCCATGGTAACTGTCACTAATACTAATAATAATAAGTCACTGTTTGTTAAGGTAGTTATAGACAGTGCAGCAACACAAGGCCATGTCTCACACTTATTTGTATTCACTAAAAGTAGGCTATTTATTATCTGTCAATCTGTTCTTTTCTAAACGAATCTGAGAATGTAGACAGAAGGGCTAAAATGGGAATAATTGATATGATGGGGAAATAATTTATACATTCAGTAAGATTTTTGCAACAAGTAAGTTATTTTATATTATGTAATGTAGGCTAAGTTATAATGTACAGTTGAAGTCGGAAGTTTACATACACCTTAGCCAAATACATTTAAACTCAGTTTTTCACAATTCCTGACATTTAATCCTGGTAAAAATTCCCTGTTTTAGGTCAGTTAGGATCACCACTTTACTTTAAGAATGTGAAATGTCAGAATAATAGTATAGAGAATGATTTATTTCAGCTTTTATTTCTTTCATCACATTCCCAGTGGGTCAGAAGTTTAAATAAACTCAAATTTAGTATTTGGTAAGCATTGCTTTAAATTGCTTCTTGGGTCAAACGTTTTGGTAGCCTTCCGCAAGCTTCCCACAGTAAGTTGGGTAAATTTTGGCCCATTCCTCCTGACAGAGCTGGTGTAACTGAATCAGGTTTGTAGGCCTCTGGCTCACACACACTTTTTCAGTTCTGCCCAGAAATTTTCTATAGAGATTATGGTGATGGCCACTCAATATTGATTTGTTGTCCTTAAGCATTTTGCAACAACTTGGAAGTATGCTTGGGGTCAATTGTCCATTGGAAGACCCATTTTGCGACCAAGCTTTAACTTCCCTGTGATGTTTGAGATGTTGCTTCAATATATCCACATATATTTCCAACCTCATGATGCCATCTATTTTGTGAAGTGCACCAGTCCCTCCTGCAGCAAAGCACCCCCATAACATGATTCTGCACCCCGTGCTTCATGGTTGGGATGGTGTTCTTTGGCTTGCAAGCATCCCCCTTTTTCCTCCAAACATAACGATGGTCATATAAGAAGATTTATATTTTTGTTTCATCAGACAGAGGACATTTCTCCAAAAGTACAATCTTTGTCCCCATGTGCAGTTGCAAACCGTACTCTGGCTTTTTATGGCGGTTTTGGAGCAGTGGCTTTCTTCTTGCTGAGCGGCCTTTCGGTTATGTCGAAATAGGGCTCGTTTTACTTGGGATATAGATACTTCTTGTACACCTGTTTCCTCCAGCATCTTTACAAGGTCCTTTTGCTGTTGTTCTGGGATTGATTTGCACTTTTTGCAACAAAGGTACATGTATCTCTAGAGAACAGAACGCGTCTCCTTCCTGAGTGATATGACGGCGCTGCGTGGTCTCATGGTGTTTATACTTGCGTACTATTGTTTGTACAGATGAACGTGGTACCTTCAGGGTTTGAAATTGCTCCCAAGGATTGAACCAGACTTGTGGAGGTCTATAATTTTTTTCTGAGGTCCTTGGCTGATTTCTTTTGATTTTCCCATGATGTCAAGCAAAGAGGCACTGCGTTTGAAGGTAGACCTTGAGAAATACATCCACAGGTACACCTCCAATTGACTCAAATAATGTCAATTAGCCTATCAGAAGCTTCTAAAGCCATGACATAAGTTTCAGGAATTTTCCAGCTGTTAAAGGCACAGTCAACTTAGTGTATGTAAACTCTGACCCACTGGAATTGTGATAGCAGTGAATTATAAGTGAAAATTCTGTCTGTAACAATTGTTGGAAAAATTATTTGTGTCATGCACAAAGTAGATGTCCTAACTGACTTGCCAAAACTACAGTTTATTAACAAGACATTTGTGGAGTGGTTGAAAAAAATAGTTTTAATGGCTCCAACCTAAGTGTATGTAAACTTCCGACTTCAACTGTATAATAGTGGTTTGTTAGTGCTAGTTCATATAACAATATAGGCCTACCAGGGTCAGGACAGAGCAGGTAGCCTAGACCTGATATTTTTCACATTTCCAACGAGACCATCTGTCACGTTCCTGACCTTATTTCCTTTGTTTAGTCTTGTTTAGTTGGTCAGGACGTGAGCTGGGTGGGCATTCTATGTTATGTGTTTCTATGTTGGGTTGTCAACTAGCCTGATATGGTTCTCAAACAGGGGCAGGTGTTTTACGTTTCCTCTGATTGAGAACCATATTAAGGTAGGCTGTTCTCACTGTTTGTTTATGGGTGATTGTTGCTGTGTCTGTGTTTGTTCACCACACGGTACTGTTTCTTTCGTTTCGTTCGTTCATTCGTTCGTTCGTTCGTTCCTGTTCGTGCGTTCATTGTTTTATGTGTTCTCAAGTTCAGGTCTGTTAACGTCGTTTATTATTTTGTTCAAGTGTATTTTCGTTTTCTTCGTTATTATTATTACAAATATTATGTATTCAACCCACGCTGCGTTTTGGTCCGATCCTTGCTCCTCCTCAGACGAGGAGAGAAATATGTCCCACAGTTTCAACAGCCAATTTGTAAGTGTGTTAGGTCACAAACTTACTTTTAATTTCATAAGATGAAATCACATAACTTCTGATGATCACTGGTGCTGCCACCTGATTTCTTGCAGATGAAGTAGTCTGTCATATGGAACTCATTCAACCAGCCTGAACAACAGTAAATAAAATGTCAAATGGTCAAAAAACAATGGTCAAAAGAGAATCATGTCCTCCTGATATAGTCATGTACATTAAAGACAGGTATATTGATACAGATGTTGGATCTTAATTTGAACTAGTTTGCTACAGCAGGAAAATAATCCTGAAGCAACAGAACATTTGAATTATTATTTGGATTATAATTACTGGACATTTTTCAAAAGCCTTTTTAACCCTCAAATATCAAATCAAATCAAATTGTATTTGTCACATGCGCCGAATACAACAAGTGAACCTTACAGTGAAATGCTTACTTACAAGCCCTTAACCAACAATGCAGTTTTAAGAAAATACAAAAAAAGTAAGAGATAAGAAAAACAAATAATTAAAGAGCAGCAGTAAATAACAATAGTGGGGCTATATACAGGGGGTACCGGTTCAGAGTCAATGTGTCAATGTGCGGTGGGCACCGGTGTCGAGGTAATTGAGGTAATTATGTACATGCAGGTAGGGTTATTAAAGTGGCTATGCATAGATAATAACAGGGAGTAGTAGCAGCGTATCGGGGGGGGGGGGTGCAAATAGTCTGGGTAGCCATTTGATTAGCTGTTCAGGAGTCTTATGGCTTGTGGGTAGAAGCTGTTTAGAAGCCTCTTGGACCTTAACTTGGCGCTCCGGTACCGCTTGCCATGGGGAAGCAGAGAGAACAGTCTATGACTAGGGTGGCTGGAGTCTTTGACAATGTTTAGGGCCTTCTTCTGACACTGCCTGGTATAGAGGTCCTGATGTAAAACCTTTTGAGGATCTGAGGACCCATGCCAAATCTTTTCAGTCTCCTGAATAGGTTTTGTCGGGCCCTCTTCACGACTGTCTTTGTGTGTTTGGACCATGTTAGGTTGTTGCTGATGTGGACGCCAAGGAACTCTCAACCTGCTCCACTACAGCCCCGCCGATGAGAATGGGGGCATGCTCGGCCCTCCTTTTCCTGTAGTGCACAATCATCTCTTCAGTCTTGATCACGTTGCGGGAGAGGTTGTTGTCCTTGCACCACACGGCCAGGTCTCTGACCTCCTCCCTATTGTTGTTGTTGTTTCATCATTGTTGGTGATCTACCACTGATCTACCACACCTCTGAGTGGCCATCTCTGAACTGGACACTAAAGAACTGCATTGCATTTGCACTCTTTTTATCTCTCTCAGATATATTTATGTAAATCAACTGTATACCCACTGTACTGTATTTAAGTGATAATGCCCGAAAAGCCGTTGTTTGGAAGATATATTGGCACGGGTTTTGTAAGGCAAACTGTGCCAAAATATCCTCCAAACACCGGTTTCGAGGGAATTATCACTTTTGTTCAACGGGTTACCAACATATTTAAATAATGATAATAATGACACATTTTCATTCAAAACTTTGATGAATTTATTCATACTATTTCATCCTTCCACAAGATATAGTTCTGACACAAATCTAGTGTTGATACCCAAGCCGGCTGGTCGTTTGTTTTATTAGTTCGGTTGCCAGACACGCAATCCAGTAGTTAAGTCTTTCGTTCTGTATCTATGGACGCAAACCAGTCGTTTGTTCTAAATGTTCCATTCCCATACTGGGTGGCAAAGTTCTTATCTCCTGCCCTTGCTAGCTAGCCAACTACGGATAACTTACAGTCACGTCAAAGAGTGTAGCCAGAATAACAGCAAAGTAGCTGCGTTTGCGTTTGTTTAAGCTGTTTTCTGTGACATTTAGTGACATTTATTTGGATAAATCCAAATCAATGAGCTAATGATGCACGATTTCACCTGGCGTAGAAGATGTGCTCTCTCGTCAGGACACTGTTGTTCAGAGGAGCTAGCCAACAACACAGCTAACACAATAACTTCCAATAGAAGCTGGAAAGACTTTCTTTTTATTCATGATTTTGACTGGCTGAGAAAAGCTTATCCCGATTCATGACACGTTCATTACTTTGCGACAGCTAGAGATGGAATTTGAATATTGAAACAATGTTGTCGGAGAGACAGACAGCAAGGTTTATACAAAAAGAAAGACGTGAGATAATGTCTAGATGCTTTTTACAGTGGACATCAACTGTATAAATTGCCTGGCTGGGCTGATGAGATAGTGGATTGCGCAGTCAAATGGAACAGAGTATATAGGAATTTAATGTCATATATTTAGTGGTAATTTGTGGAATAGACACAGYCTGGAATGCAGTTTTAACCAGTCAGCAATCAGGATTAGACCCACCCGTTGTATAAATGTGTATATCCTCTGCTCATTCTCTTATAGCTCAATGCTCACTCTAGCTATTTATGTATGATGTTATACATAAACTGTTGTGTAAACTCCTCTGTCTGTATTCTGTCTCTAAATGTCACTAGCAGCACCATATCACCAAGTAAAATTCTGAGTACAGATGTAAGATCTTAATTTGATCACTCCCCACTACAGAATAACTTTCATGCAATGCAGGAAATATATTTGAGGTTTAAAAAGGCTATTTATCAATATATCAAACCCCACAAAAATGTATAMTAATTATAATCCACATAATAATTCACATTTCCTGTTGCTGCAGAAATATTTTCTCAAATTAAGATCCGACATCTGTATGTTTAAATGTACTAGGTGAATAYAGGTGATTGTGATTCTACAAAGGTTGATTCTCTAGATTCCCTTGCTGCTCTGGGGAAATAATGACATGGTTGTCATGGTGATTTAAACTAGGAGTGGTTATCTCCCAGCTCTGAAGCCATGTCATTTGTTACATTTCAGCCAATTGATAAAGACAGCTAGAAGGCTGAACCCAGAAGACAACTCTAAATCAACCCTTACTCTTATTCTGTGTAATAATGGTGTGGGAATAATGATGCATTTTATTTAGTAAAGTGGTTTCTTGCATCAAACACCACAACATTTTCAGTCACCTCCTTGCGTGAAGGACAAGTAGATAAACAGGTTAATGTTAAGCTCTGCATGTTTTTTAAAAAAAAGTCTCATTGAATGTAGAACACCACACAAATTGGCTGCTACTGTACACCGAATGATAGAACAGCTATTTCCATGTTAAATGTTATTGGATGCCTTTTTTACATTGTTTTGATTGTATGCCACTCTGGTAGGCCTACATTGTGATCAAATAGCCTACTTGATCACTGTTAAAACTGTAACTGAGGCGGGTACAGCCTCAGTGTTCACAGTAAACACCCACCGGAAGTTGTATAGATCACTACACTATAGTTGAACTATGATACAATTCCATTTATTATACAAAATGTGGAATTAGATGAATAAATATTGATATATTGAATTCACAGGAGGTTGGTGGCACCTTATTTAGGGAGAACGGGCTGTGGTAATGGCTGGAGTGGAATAGGTGGAACGTCCTCCCCTCAGCAGCCTCCACTGATTGAATTTGACTTGCTCACGTCCAGTTAGCGCCATTTTGTATGATTAAACTGTCAAGTCATTTATTATTTTCCCTTCTGCTGAGAGCACCTTCCTGATGACTAGCGCTCTGTACATTCCTATGGATGAGGCTTTGAGCTGGAATGTGAAGCCAACTGAAGCTGGCTAGCTTTAGAAACCAGTATATCTAGCTTGCATCATAGTACACCCCCAGGCTACGCTCAGGTTTCAGCATCAGGCAGGCATCAACAACCGGTGTAGGCTACTACCTGGGTCGTATTCATTAGTTTACACCGCAGCCACAAGTTTTGCAACAATGCATAAACAATTTGCTCCAAACGCCGTACAAGGTGACCTAAACGGTTTAAGTTGCCAAACGTTTTGTTACGGTGGGCAATAATGAACACACACAACCTGTTTTGAGGAAGTGTAAGTTGCTGTTAGTCTTTATTTGACAATATTTATTGTCTTTTTTCACACAAAATACCTTTCTGAGTGAAAAGAGTTAACAGTAGATTAGAAAGAGAAAATGTTTGTTTGTTGCTTGTTGTGTTTTAAGGCTGTTTGGAGAAGACAATCCTATAGGCCTATGATACAGTAGGGATCACCCTGGAAACACAGATGGGCAGGAACAATTCACCCCCCGCATCTAATTTACATCAAATACATTTTAAGGAGAGTAGGCCTATTATAACACTCTGTCCACCAAAAATCATCAACTATACGAATACACATAACAATATCATCACTTATGAATAACATAACAAATCATCAACTATATGAATACACATAACAATATCATCAACTATAGAATACACATAACAATATCATCAACTATATGAATACACATAACAATATCATCAACTATATGAATACACATAACATATCATCAACTATATGAATACACATAACATATCATCAACTATATGAATACACATAACAATATCATCAACTATATGAATACACATAACAATATCATCAACTATATGAATACACATAACAATATCATCAACTATATGAATACACATAACAATATCATCAACTATATGAATACACATACAATATCATCAACTATGAATACACATAACAACATCATCAACTATATGAATACACATAACATATCATCAACTATATGAATACACATAACACTATCATCAACATATGAATACACAACAATATCATCAACTATATGAATACACATAACAATTCATCAACTATATGAATACACATAACATATCATCAACTATATGAATACACATAACAATATCATCAACTATATGAATACACAAACAATATCATCAACTATATGAATACACATAACAATATCAACTATATGATACACATAACAATATCATCAACTATAGAATACACATAACAATATCATCAACTATATGAATACACATAACAATCGTCGTCTTACCTTTAATTGTTCTCAACAGAAGCAGAGTCTGGAATGATCATTCGGTCATCGAAAGATACTTTTGTTTGCTCAACTAATTTACATATCAGGTTCTGCCTGTTCTCTCTCTCTCTCTCTCTCTCTCTCTCTCTCTCTCGCAAGCACGCACATACAGACACAACCAACCAATGGAACAAATAAAACATTTACTAAATTAAACAGAAATGTACAGAACCATATCATTGGCTCAAAAGTTCCAAGAAATATAATATTTTAGTACCAACTGACTCATCAATGAAACTTTCATTTGTGGCATTAGAATGTATGTAAGAGACATGATTGTATGAATCTATGTCAATGTAGATCAGCATAAAGTACAACAACAGATCTATGTCAATGTAGACCAGCGATAAAGTACAACAACACATCTATGTCAATGTAGACCAGCATAATGTACAACAACAAATCTATGTCAATGTAGACCAGCATAATGTACAAAAACAAATCTATGTCAATGTAGACCAGCATAAAGTACAACAACAGATCTATGTCAATATAGACCAGCATAAAGTACAACAACAGATCTATGTCAATGTAGACCAGCATTATGTACAACAACGGATCTATGTCAATGTAGACCAGCATAATGTACAACAACAGATCTATGTCAATGTAGACCAGCATAAGTACAACAACAGATCTATGTCAATGTAGACCAGCATAAAGTACAACAACAGATCTATGTCAATGTAGACCAGCATAAAGTACATCAACATATCTATGTCAATGTAGACCAGCATAAAGTACAACAACAGATCTATGCAAAGTAGACCAGCATAAAGTACAACAACAAATCTATGTCAATGTAGACCAGCATAAAGTACAACAACAGATCTATGTCAATGTAGACCAGCATAAAGTACACAACAGATGAATTGCAGCGATGAGCGACATACACCTACAGGTAACTGCCCAAAATAAAGTGAACGCCAACATAGTGTCTTAATAGGGCGTTTTGCCACCATGAGCCGCCAGAATAATGCTCCTTGGTGTAAATACGCCTTGAAATACATTCTACAAGTGTCATGAACTCTATTGGAGGGATGCGACATCATTCCTCCACAAGAAATTCCGTAATTTGGTGTTTTGTTGATGGTGGTGGAACACACTGTCTCAGGCGCCGCTCCAGGATCTCCCATAAGTGTCCAATTGGGTTGGGACCTGGTTACTAGACAACCATGGCATATTGTGAAACATCAGCAAGTTGAGCAGTCTTCGCCACTAGAGCCTGCCAAACATTCGTCACTAAAGCTCCTGGCAAGCATTTCCCGAGCAGGGTTGAAGTTTCTCCTAATAGCAGCTCCTCTCTCCCCAGGGGTAGCAACTCCTCTCTCCCAGGGTAGCAACTCCTCTCTCCCCAGGGGTAGCAACTCCTTCTCTCCCAGGGGTAGCAACTCCTCTCTCCCAGGGGTAGCAACTCCTCTCTCTCCAGGTGTAGCAACTCCTCTCTCTCCAGGGGTAGAACTCCTCTCTCCCCAGGGGTAGAAGTTACTCTCTCTCAGAGGTAGTGGTAGTCGGTGGTGGTGGTTGTAGCTGTGACTGGAGTGAAGCCCGTCCAGGGGCTTTTCTAGGATTTGAAGACATTGGGGGCTTAGCCCAAAGTCAGTATTGGGGTCCGGGGCATTTCAACAGCTAAATGCATGAATTTGGTGCACTTTGAGATTGAGAGATTAGAACATTGAGAAATTAGATATTTTTCAGGTAATTTGCACCTTCCCACCTGCCACAGCAGACACTGTCAGTACTCAATTACAGTTGCTACTGTGTGTCTCTCTACTCTGGAACACTCTCTACTCTGGAAAACTCTCTACTCTGGAACACTCTCTACTCTGGAACACTCTCTACTCTGGAACACTCTCTACTCTGGAAAACTCTCTACTCTGGAGCACTCTCTACTCTGGAACACTCTCTACTCTGGAACACTATCTACTCTGGAACACTGACGGCCTTCGTTGGAGGCCTCGTACAATAACTCCTCACTGGAGGTTTCGTGCCATGGATCCTCACTGTAGGCTTCGTTCCCTGGATCATCACTGGAGGCTTCGTGCCATGGATCATCACTGGAGGCTTCGTGCCATGGATCATCACTGGAGGCTTCGTGGCATGGATCATCACTGGCTTCGTGCCATGGATCATCACTGGAGTGGAGAGACACACAGGAGGCCTGGCTCTGGGAGAAGGCACAGGACTCACCAGGCTGGGGAAACATGCAGGAGGGTTAGGGCTTAGCACAGGCACAGAACTCACCAGGCTGGGTTGACATGCAGGAGGCCTTGTCCTTGGCCGAGGCACTGGATGCACTGGGCCGTGGAGGCGCACTGGAGGTCTCGAGCAATGAGCCTGCACAACTCGTCCTGGCTGGATACCCCCTGTAGCCCGGCAAGTGTGGGGAGTTGGAACAGGACGCACTGGGCTGTGCTGGCGAACCGGGGACACCATGCGTAGGGCTGGTGCAGTATACCCCTGGCCGAGGAGACGCACTGGAGACCAGATGCCCACTCTAGCCCGGCCGATTCGAGGAGCTGCTATGTAGCGCACCGGGCTATGCGTGCGCACTGGG
>NW_019945972.1:34135-45192 GCF_002910315.2 Salvelinus sp. IW2-2015
AAAGCTGTCATTGTGAGACTGACATTAGAGTCTTTCTGAAGAAGAGACATCCTTGATTTAAACATTGGTTAGTTTTAGGTGAAGATAAAGACTTCTCACAGGTCCTAAACTATCCAGTCAGCTTTTCCGTTGCATCAAACTAGTGACTACAGACTTAGAAAAAAATTAGCTATTTCGAACCTAAAAGGGTTCTTTGCTGTCCCGATAGGATAACCCTTTGAAGAAACATTTTTGGTTCCAGGTAGAACCTTTTTGGTTTAAGATAGAACCCTTTTGGGTTCCATGTTGAACCTTTGCACAGAGTGTTCTACGTGAAAAGGGTTCCACCTGCAACCAAAAATGTCTCGCCTATAGGGACAGCTGAAGAATCATTTTGGAAACCTTTTTCTAAGAGTTTAGTGACATCCTCGACTTTTATCAGAAGAGAGACGTTTCCAAGAAACGTGTGTGTGTATGCAGGTGTGCATGTACTGTGTGTGTGTTGTATGTGTGTGTGTGTGTGTGTGTGTGTGTGTGTGGTGTGTGTGTTGTGTGTGTGTGTTGTGTGGGTTGTGTGTGTGTGTGTGTGTGTGTGTGTGTGTGTGTGTGTGTGTGTGTGTTGTGTTGTTGGGGTTGTTATGGCTTTCATTGTGCTATACAGTAGATTCTCTAACAACAAGGATGTGGAACGTCTCTTAGCAGAACAGAATCATTTCCCAGAAATGTGTGGGTGTGAACATGCATTTACGCAGGTGTTAATGTTGGTGTGGAGGCGAAGTATGTGCCAAAGCACAAAGAACTTAAGGAAACATTTCTGACAAAACATTTTAATTGCATATCTGAAGAAGTGCAAGTTATTGTTAATCACTGCCAGGCACTTTTCCCACTGCACTAAAACTGCGATGGTGAAACGCCTTCTGAAGAAAAGTCATCTAGATACTGTACTTCAGCTCTAAGCAGTTTTAGGCCAATCTCTCTCCATTTCATTCTTTAGCAAAATTCTGGACCACTTGGTTTTCAACAGCTAAATTATTTTTTAAGTGCCAACTCTATTTTTGAAAAATTCCAGTCTGGTTTTCATGCCCACCACTGCACAGAGACAGCCTTAGTTAAAATGGTAAATGATCTTAGCCTCTACGGGATCAATGTCCACCCCCAAGGGACGGTTACACATACACTGCTTCCATCTAGTGGCCAAYATTTTATTGCGCCTAAACCACATTGTGGCCTTTCTCTTGCATTTCAAAGATAATGATTAAAAAAATATGCATGTTTTGTTCTATGTATTATCTTTTACCAGATCTAATGTGTATATTCTTCAACATTAATTTCACATTTCCACAAACTTCAAAGTGTTTTATTTCAAATGGTTTCAAGAATATGCATATCCTTGCTTCAGGTCCTGAGCTACAGGCAGTTAGATTTGGGTATGTCAGGTTAGGTGAAAATTGAAAAAAAGCGTCTGATCCTTAAGAGGTTTAATGCGCAGTGCCAAGCAGAGATGAATTGGGTCCCCTTCCAATCTCAGGGCCAACACAAACCCCAAGGCCACTGAGCGGATGGGCTCATTGTGCTTTATAAAAACYACCTTCGCTGCAGATTGTCAGCTATTGTAACTCAAAACTAAGGTTTTACGTTTTGTCRATCAATGATTTCACTTTGAACAGTGTTGTTTGAGGGSAGTTGCTTACCAAAACTGTCTAGTTCACTTMWACTKTCTGCAAAAACATGCCTTCTGAGTTGTAAAGGGGTGGCCAGCCACATGAGTTTTAAAAGTCTCCCATGACAACAACAACTATCCCATTGACWATATCCAGTAGTAGTTTCTTACTGTTCTAGTTATGACATCACAACATAGGTATGCTACTACAATAAAGGCATAAGCCATAATCAAGGGGTATATATCATTTGAAAATGCAAACAAAATTGMCTTGAACTTGTTGCCTAATAGCACCATTTTGAAAAACACTAAAAAGGTTATGTAGATGYAGTTGAAAGGTTTTTGTTTACTGTAAGATATTACAAGCAAATRATGTATTACTTCCCAAAGTCAAATACCCTCAGAAGTCTACTGTGGTAGAGTGAGCACAATCTTGCTCTATGCTGCTAATGGTGAGAATGGGCAATTTCCMGAAAAAACATGAATTTGAACTTTGGCCTTCTATGATGAACATGCACACTCAGTCTGAGTTGAAATTGTCAAAAATCATAATTGAAAAGGTCGTATRYCACAGTCCGATGTGTGGTTCTGATTCACCACTGACAGGGTCYCGTACAAATGCTCTGCTCTGCCACTTCCACTCTGCCAGATCGTAATCTCTGCTCAGTCAGTCTACGCTTCTAGCTGTTTGTTGCTGTTAGATCCTGTTATGCTGTTGTGCCTGTTTTCCTTGCCTGACGCTGTTTTCCYCCCMCTCTGACTCTGGTCCCTGTCTCCAYTTCCACGTCTCGTCAACRTGCTACTCTGTCCTGGATTRCCCACTCMARTACTCCCTTGGATTCCCCTCCGGACCTGCTTACCCTGTCCCGACCCCTCTCGCTCCAGCCTCAGCCTCCGCACCTGGTTTCCTTCATCCCATCCGAACTTCCCCTGGCCTGCACTCCATCTTCCCCCTGTGTTTCAATAAATACCTTGGCTACTTCATCCCAGTCTTCCTCGTCTGAGTCTGCTCTTGGGTTCCCCTGTTCCACTCTGTTTAACCTCTTGAAGCTAGAGGGCAGTATTTTTATGTTTGAAAATAACGTTCCCAATGTAAGCTGCCTATTTCTCAGGCCCAGATGCTAGAATATATGCATATAATTGACAGATTAGGAAGAAAACACTCTAAAGTTTCTAAAACTGTCAAAATATTGTCCGTGAGGGCCTCCCGGGTGGCGCAGTGGTCTAGGGCACTGCATCGTAGCGCAAGCTGTGCCACCAGAGACTCTGGGTTCGCGCCAGGCTCTGTCGCAGCCGGCTGCGACCGGGAGGTCCGTGGGGCGACGCACAATTGGCCTAGCGTTGTCCGGGTTAGGGAGGGTTTGGCCGGTAGGGATATCCTTGTCTCATCGTGCACCAGCGACTCCTGTGGCGGGCCGGGCGCAGTGCACGCTAACCAAGGGGCCAGGCACGGTGACTGTTTCCTCCGACACATTGGTGCGGCTGGCTTCCGGATTGGAGCGCGCTGTGTTAAGAAGCAGTGCGGCTTGGTTGGGTTATGCTTCGGAGGACGCATGGCTTTCGACCTTCGTCTCTCCCGAGCTCATACGGGATTGTAGCGATGAGACAAGATAGTAATTACTAGCAATTGGATACCACGAAATTGGGGAGAAAAGGGGGTAAAATTAAATAAATTAAAAAAAAATATATTGTCTGTGAGTATAATAGAACTGATTTTGCAGGCGAAAACCTGAGGAAATCCAACCCGGAAGTGCCTCTATTTTGAAGAATCCCTGTTCCATTGCCTGCCTTTCCTCCATTTAAAGAGAATTCAAACAGATTCCTTTTCCTGTGGCTTCCTCAGGGTGTGAACAGTCTTTAGACATAGTTTCAAGCTTTTATTCTGAAAAATGAGCGAGATTTATCACATCGCGTCAGTGGACTGCCAGATGTCCTCCATTAGTTCATGCGCGCGAAAGTGGTAGCTCAACATTTTCTTTCTGTCTTGTATTGAATAGTTTACCGTCCGGTTAAATATTATCAATTGATTATGTTAAAAACAACCTGAGGATTGATTATAAAAAAAGTTTGACATGTTTCTAAGAACTTTACGGATACTATTTGGAATTTTCGTCTGCCCTTCATGACCTGCCTGAGCCTGTGGATTACTGAACATAACGCGCCAACCAAATGGAGGTTTTTGGATATAAAAATTATCTTTATCAAACAAAAGGAACATTTATTGTGTAACTGGGAGTCTCGTGAGTGCAAACATCCGAAGATTGTAATGTTTTGTCTAGTGATCGATAAACTCACACAAACGCTTGGATTGCTTTCGCTGTAAAGCATATTTTCAAAATCTGACACGACAGGTGGATTAACAACAAGCTAAGCTGTGTTTTGGTATATTGCACTTGTGATTTCATGAAATTTAATTTCTTTAGTAATTTTTTAAAAATTTGGCACTCTGAATTCAGCGGATGTTTACGAAAATGATCCCGCGTAAAGGGATCTGTGCGCCAAGAGGTTTTAACATAAGGACCGAATTGTGAATATTATAATGACAGAATAGTGGATATTCATAAGGACAATAGACGCTATTATAATGTAATAGTAAATGCACGGTGAAAGCAGTTGTCCCGGTAGGCAGCGACCATATTACTTTGACCTATCTTGTTTTCAGATGAGTCAAGACAAAGGAGATTATTGAGATGCACCCATAGTCCTGTTCTTTCAGCATCATACAGTACTAAAAACATATAATGATTAGTGTGTGTGATCATCAAAGCTTACTTTTCAACTGAATAAGACCATTTCCATGTACTGAACACAACCATAATATGGTACTCCATTTACGTACTGTCATTATTCTGATCAAATATTAAAACTTTTAAAACCTCTCTTCCATTCATCTGTTTGATTAACCTTTATCAGTCAAATCTGTCACATGTACATTTCATTCAGTGGATTGACACAGGGACCACCTGACACAGGTACACTGAACAGTCAACACAAACATAAAACCCTGGATAGAGGGGTTCAGTGAATGTAGTGTGGAATGTGTGCAGGTGGGTCAGTGAGTCAGAGGAGACTCTGTAGAAGGACAGAGTGCTGGCTGGCCAGTCCAGATACACTCCTACTCTGTGGGAGCTGGAGGAGGGGACATCTATGGTAGTGGGATTATAATTGTGCCAGGCTGTGTAACCGTTGTCAGAGCAGTACAGACTCCAGGACTTTAATCCAATAATACAGTCCTTACCCCCTACTCTCCTGCTGATTCCTTTATATGCCACGCCTATACCAGCCCCTCTCCCACTCCACTCCACCCTCTCTACTGTGTTTGGGTCCAGTGTGAGATCACAGGCATCTGATGGTTGAAACCAGACACAGTATTAGAAATCATCATTCACATTAGAATGTTAACTCACTTTTCACTAATTCATTTGGAATGACCTGGATCTGATCTTCATCTAAGTCACAACAACAGACATACACAGTGTGCTTAAACTAATAACACACACACACACACATACACAGTGTGCTTAAACTAATAACACACTAATTATTGTATGTTTCTTGTCTATATTGAATACATCATTTAAACATTCACAGGTTGGAAAAAGTATGTGAACCCCCTAGGCTAATGACTTCTCCAAAAGCTAATTGGAGTCAGGAGTCAGCTAACCTGGAGTCCAATCAATGAGACGAGATTGGAGATGATGGTTAGAGCTGGCCTGCCCTATAACAAACACTCACAAAATGTGAGTTTGCTATTCACAGGAAGCATTGCCTGATGTGAACCATGCCTCAAACAAATGAGATCTCAGAAGACCTAAGATTAAGAATTGTTGACTTGCATAAAGCTAGAAAGGGTTACAAAAGTATCTCTAAAAGCCTTGAAAAATGTTCTAAAAATGGAGAAAGTTCAGCACTGTTGCTACTCTCCCTAGGAGTGGCCGTCCAGCAGAATGCTCAAGGAGGGTAAGACGAATCCTACAGTGTCAGGTAAAGACTTACAGAAATCTCTGGAACATGCTAACATCTCTGTTGATGAGTCAATGATCTGTAAAACACTAAACAAGAATAGTGTTCATGGGAGGACACCACGGAAGAAGCCATTGCTGTCCAAAACAAACATCGCTGCACGTCTGAAGTTTGCAAAAGAGCACCTGGATGTTCCACAGCATATTCTGTGGACAAATTAAACAAAAATTGTTGTTTGGAAGGAACACACAACACTATGTGTGGATAAAAAAAGGCACAGCACACCAACATCAAAACCTCATCCAAACTGTAAAGTATGGTGGAGGGAGTATCATGGTTTGGGGCTGCTTTGCTGCCTCAGGGCCTGGACAGCTTGCTTTCATCAACAGAAAAATGAATTCCTAAGTTTATCAAGATATTTTGCAAGAGAATGTAAGGCTATCTGTCCGCCAATTGAAGCTCAACAGAAGTTGGGTGATGCAACAGGACAATGACCCCAAACACAGAAGTAAATCAACAACAGAATGGCTTCAACAGAAGAAAATACGCCTCCTGGAGCGGCCCAGTCAGAGTCCTGACCTCAACCCGATTGAGGTGCTGTGGCATGACCTCAAGAGAGCAGTTCACACCAGACATCCCAAGAATATTGCTGAACTGAAACAGTTTTGTAAAGAGGAATGGTCCAAAATTCCTCCTGACAGTTGTGCGGGTCTGATCCATAACAACAGAAAATGTTTGGTTGAGGTTATTGCTGCCAAAGGAGGGTCAACCAGTTATTAAATCCATTTACTTTTCCCACCCTGCACTGTGAATGTTTACACGGTGTGTTCAATAAAGACATGAAAACATAAAATTGTTTGTGTGTTATTAGTTTAAGCAGATTGTCTATTGTTGTGACTTAGATTGTCACGTTCCTGACCTGTTTTCTCTTGTTTTGTATGTGTTTATTGGTCAGGGCGTGAGCGGGGTGGGCATTTCTATGTGTTGTGTTTCTATGTTGGGTTAAAGGGTTGCCTGGTATGGCTCTCAATTAGAGGCAGGTGTTTGGCATTTCCTCTGATTGAGAGTCATATTAAGGTAGGTTGTTCTCAATGTTTGTTTGTGGGTGATTGTCTCCTGTGTCTTTCGTGTCTGTGTCTGTGTATGTGCACCACACGGGACTGTCTTGGCTGTTCGTTCGTTTGATGTAGTCTGTTCCTGTTCGTGAGTTCTGCGTGTAGTTATGTAAGTTCCATGTTCAGGTCTGTCTACGTCGTGTTTGTTATTTTGTAATTTCCAAGTGTTTTCGTATTTCGTCTTCGTGTTTCAATAAATATCATTTATGTCTAATTACCTCGCTGCGTATTGGTCCACCGATCCTTCTCTCCTCTCCTCGTCCGAGGAGGAGGAGGAAGACGACAGCCGTAACATAGATGAAGATCAGATCAAATTTGATGACCAATTTATGCAGAAGTCCAGGTAATTGCAAAGGTTTCACATATTTTTTCTTGTCACTGTAGATGTTTTTAAGTATCAAAAGGAGAAGTTAAGGTAACTTGAATGATCATATGTTGTACTCTACGGTAATATAAAACACATGTATTCCTATTAATTAAACACACACACAGGCGAACACACACATTGTCAAAGCAACACTTTCTAAACTCTGGTGTCCCTGATTTCTGCTTCTGTAGAACTACAGCTTATATTTAATATGACCAAGTAAGTTGTGACGGTGGTCTTTGACTTTGACTTAGCTTGAATTAAGACTTATTCTTAGTCATATTCTTCACAGCAGTCAACACACTTTTTCTAAGCTCAGGTTTCATCCGTGCTTCTACACCTGCATTGCTTGCTGTTTCGGGTTTTAGGCTGGGTTTCTGTACAGCACTTCGAGATATTAGCTGATGTACGAAGGGCTATATAAACTTGATTTGATTGTGTACTCTCCACCATATTCCACACTGTAGCGGTAAGCAGAACAGACAGTTATTGAGCGATACACGTGAACTCACACACACACAGTCAGCATATAACTCCCGTGGGTTTCATAACCACGTCTGTATAACAATTAAATAATYAGACAGGAGACAGGAATCATTTATCTGGAATGTGATCATGTCAACACACACATGATATTCTGAGGCACAACTCCAATACACAACAAATACATAAGTAAATGGACACAAAACAAAACTCATAGAGGAATTTAAATGTTAAGTTATAGAAAGTAGGGCCATGGGACAGAATCAGAAAGGTCAGTATGTTTGATAACTGGTTACAGAGGTGACATAACAAGCATGAGGTCCATTATAACACAGTGAAGTAGAGGTGGGAGCCTGAAAGCCGACATGGACAGTGAGACGGTGTGAGGAGGTCAGGGTGAAACACTAGACAGACAGTAACATGGCATAAGCGCTGGAACAGACCACAGAGACCATTCCTGTCATTGGCTCAGACCTGAGAACCCCAAACAGACAGCTGCCATAAAAGCAAAGTCCTGTCCAGAAGGCTTGTATGGGATTTCCCTCTTCATCAAAATCCAGAGACCAATGGGAACATGCGGCATCGTCAATAAAAAGTTACTTTCGGAAGCTTTAGTGAAGAGGGATGGAATGAACTTAGTGCTAACCTAACTATTTAGTGAAAGGATGGATGACTTAATGTTTACTAAAATTTATGTGAATAGGGATGAGAATGACTATAATGTTACTAACATTTAGTGAAAGATGGGAAGTCTAGGTTTACTACAATTTAGTGAAAGGAAATGAGAAAGACTTTAGTGTTTACTAACCATTTTAAGGAAAGGATAAGAATGACTTAATGATAACTTAACAATAGTGGGATAAGGATGGAATGACCTAATAGTATACACAATTTAGATGTATGAAAGGATGGAATGAACTACTAGTGCCGTACTAACGAGGTTGAAGATGAAACGGATGGAATGACTTAGTGTATAACTAAAGCAAGTTAAATGAGAAAGGATGGAATGCACTTGCTGGCTACTAGGTACATATGTTAAGTGAAGAGTGTTGGAGATGACTTGCGAGTGTTTCACCTGAAAACAATTTAGAGTTGAAAAAAAGACGAGAAAGGAGAAACTAAACAATTGAAGATAGTTAACTAAAACATTTAGTGAAAGGAGTGGAAATGACTTAATGTTACTAAACCCATCGTATTGAAGGAAGGGGAGGGAATGACGTTTCTGTTGATAAATTTAGTGGAAAGGATGGACGAATAGTTGAGCTTAGTGTTGCTAACAATGTTGGAGAAGTGGGCGAAGAGATGGGAATGATATAGGTAGTCATAGCTAACGATCAAGCATGATCAATAAAGAGAGTCACACAGAGCGAATAAATTATGAGCTATAAAAATAACGTGCTGACTAACGGCGAATAAACTATAGACTTTAAAAATAAAGAGTCGCACACTCCATATATAAACTCCCAGTCATTTATTGGGTAAATCACCACCGTTTCGGCAAGGCAGTGTTAAATGACTACGAGTTTATATATGGAGTGTGCGACTCTCTTTATTTTGAAAGTTCATAGTTTATTCGCCGTTAGTCAGCACCTCCACACAAAATCATTTTTCTGGGTGTGCGCCAGCTCATGTTTAATATTCTACTAACATCATATCAAACATAAAACATTTAGAACTGCTCTTTTTTATTATACTGAACTAAAATATAAATGCAACAATTTCTAAGATTTTACATTAGTTACAGTTCATATGAGGAAATCAGTCAATTAAAATAAATTCATTTGGCCCTAATCTATGGATTTCACAGGACTGGGAATATTCAATTCTCTAGCAACAGCTCTGTTGGACATTCCTGCAGTCAGCATGCCAATTGCATGCTCCCTCAACTTGAAACATCTCTTGCATTGTGTTATGTGACAAAACTGCACATTTTAGAGTGGCCTTTTATTGTCCCCAGCACAAGGTGTACCTGTGTAATGATCATGCTGTTTAATCAGCTTCTTGAAATGTCACACCTGTCAGGTGGATAGATTATCTTGGCAAAGGAGAAATGCTCACTAACAGGGATGTAAAACTTATAAGCTTTTTGTGCATATGGAACATTTCTGGGATCTTTTATTTCAGCTCATGAAACATGGGACCAACACTTTACATGTTGCCTTTATATTTTTGTTCAGTGTATTTACAGAAATAAACTGGCCCAAACTGGTGTGTGTTTGTGTGTGTGTATCCGGTGTGTGTGTCCAGTGTGTGTGTGTGTGTGTGTGTGTGTATATGTGTGTATGTGTGTGTGTGTGTGCATCTGAACCGTTCTCCCAGGGTTCAGGATCACGGAAAGAGACAGACACAGAGTTACCATGGTTATTATTTACAGGAATAAACTGGTCCAAACTGGTGTGTTATTCCACGTATTTAAACATCATATTCTGATCAAACATAAAACACATGGTTAGAGTGAAACATCATGTTGTGTTTGACACAGGGACCACTTGACACAGGGACACTAAGGAGTCATCACAAACACTAAACCCTGGATAGAGGGGCTCAGTGAATGTGGTGTGGAATGTGTAACGGTGGGTCAGTGTGTCAGAGGAGACTCTGTAGAAGGACAGAGTGCCAGCTGGCCAGTCCAGATACACTCCTACTCTGTGGGATCTGGAGGACGGGACATCTATGGTAGTGAGATTATTATTGTGCCTGGCTGTGTAACTGTTGTCAGAGCAGAACAGACTCCAGGACTTGTCATTGCATCCAATCACACAGTCATTAACCCTTCCTCTCCTGCTGATTCCTTTATATGTCACTCCTATATCAGCCCATCTCCCACTCCTCTCTACCTCCCAGTAACAGCGTCCAGTCAGACCCTCTCTACACAACACCTGTTCATCATCCTCAAATCTCTCTGGGTGATCAGGATACGGCTGCTCCTCTCTCCTACATGTCACCTTTCTGTTCTCCTCAGACAGAGAGAGGTGTATGTTTACTGTGTTTGGGTCCAGTGTGAGATCACAGGCATCTGATGGATGAAACCAGACACAATATTAAGAATCATCATCATTCACATTAGAATGTTAACTCACTTTTCACTAATTAATTTAATGTAGATGATTCAGGTATCAAAAGGAGAAGTTAAGGTAACTTGAGACTTGTTGAATGATCATATGTTATCCTGTATGGTAATATAAAACACACTTATTCCATTAATTACACACAAACACCTGTACGCATCATGAACACACACACACACATCCTGAACACACACACACACATTTCTAATGTAACACGAACACGACACACACATTGTCAAAGCAACACTTTGTAAACTTTGGTGTCCCTGATTTCTGCTTCTGTAGAACTACAGCTTATATTTAATATGACCAAGTAAGTAATGATGGTGGTCTTTGACTTTGACTTGAATTAAGAATTATTCTTATTTATATTCTTCACAGCAGTCAACACTCACATTTTCTAAGCCCAGGTTTCATTGTGT
>NW_019945972.1:45217-47485 GCF_002910315.2 Salvelinus sp. IW2-2015
TGGGTGATCAGGATACGGCTGCTTCCTCTCATACTACTGTCACCTTTCCCTGTTTCTACCTCAGACAGAGAGAGGTGTATGTTTACTGTGTGTTTGGGTCCAGTGTGAGAATCACACAGCATCTGATGATGAAACCAGACACAATATTAAGAATCATCATCATTCACATTAGCAATGTAACTCACTTTTCACTAATTAATTAATTAGATAGATTCAGGTAATCAAAAGGAGAAGTAAGGTAACTTGAGACTTGTTGAATGATCATATGTTTATCCTGTATGGTAATATAAAACACACTTATTCCATTAATTACCACCCCTGTACGCATCATGAAACACAACACAAACACACATCCTGAAGACACCAACACAATCCATTTCTAATATGTAACTTACGAACACGACACACATCATTGTCAAAGCAACATTGTCTTCTTAACTCCTTGTGTCCCTGTTTCTGCTTCTGTAGAGGACAACTACAGTTATTTATTATATGACCAAGGTAAGTATGAGATGGTGGTCTTTGACTCTTGACATTGAATTAAGAATTTATTTCTTTATTTATATTTCTTCACAGCAGTCAACACTTCACAGATTTTTTAAATGCCCAGTGTTTCATTAGTGTTACTCTTCCACCTATTCTACCTGTATAGAGGTAGCAGAACAACATTCCAAGTATTGAGAGTGGTTACGAAAAGGAACGAACAAATCACACACACACTCACACAAATCGACCACTCAACACACCACAGGCACAACACAACACACGACACACACAACACAACATTTACGCATCACACACACCACCAAATCACACAGTCAGCATATTAACTTAGTCAACCTATCATGATAGGACAGGTTGTCATATCAAGTTTGACACTGACTCGGTATCCCCCTTTCAATTTCCCCAAGTGGCGGTAAGAATGTTTGTCTTAACTAGCCTGATAACGCAAACATGTCTGATATGAACATTGACATAAACCCTCTACATACTTGAGTTTCTCCAGTCTGCAGTGTGGATCCTCCAGTCCAGCAGAGAGCAGTCTGACTCCTGAGTCTCCTGGGTGATTGTAGCTCAGGTCCAGTTCTCTCAGGTGTGAGGGGTTTGACTTCAGAGCTGAGACCAGAGAAGCACAGCCTTCCTCTGTGACTAGACAGCCTGACAGCCTGCAAAGAGTAAAATAATTTTAAAACCACAATGCTATTCTTTTCATTAGATATATCAGTGCCCTGAAACCTGCCATATCTATTCATAAATGAATGTATCATTATTATAAATGACAAATTATCAAAGTATTGCTTGAAGAGAGAAAAATATAAATAACAAAATATTGGAGTAGACTGGCCAGACCTGTTTAAAAAGCGGTATCAGTCAAAAGACAGACAGTGAGGTATCAGATTTAGATTGTATTGAGTATACAGCTCACACCATATCGCACTGGTCACCCCCAAAGCCAATTCTTCCTTTGGCCGCCTTTCCTTCCAGTTCTCTGCTGCCAATGACTGGAACGAACTGCAAAAATCACTGAAGCTGGAGACTCATATCTCCCTCACTAGCTTTAAGCACCAGCTGTCAGAGCAGCTCACAGATCACTGCACCTGTACATAGCCCATCTGTAAACAGCCCATCTATCGACCTACCTCATCCCCATACTGTATTTATTTATCTTGCTCCTTTGCACCCCAGTATCTCTACTTGCCCATTCATCTTCTGCACATCTACCATTCCAGTGTTTAATTGCTATATTGTAATTACTTCGCCACCATGGCCTATTTATTGCCTTACCTCCCTTATCCTACCTCATTTGCACACACTGTATATAGACTTTTTCTACTGTATTATTGACTGTACATTTGTTTATTCCATGTGTAACTCTGTGTTGTTGTGTGTGTCGGACTGCTGTGCTTTATCTTGGCCAGTTCGCAGTTGTAAATGAGAACTTGTTCTCAACTGGCCTACCTGGTTAAATAAAGGTGAAATAAAAAATAATTAATTAAATCAAATAAAAATATAGTTTGACAGTGAAGCAACATTTTAATTTGGCTCTATAATCCAGCATTTTGGATTTCAGATCAAATATTTCATATGAGGTGACAGTATATAATGTCACTTTTCAATTGAGGTTATTTTCATAAATATCCGTTTCACAGTTTAGAAAAATAAAAGCACTTCATGTATCTAGTCCCCCCATTTGAAGAAGTCATAAGTATTCTGACAAATTCACTCAAAGTGTAATAAAGTAATTAAAAGTTTAGTATTCGGTCCCAT
>NW_019945972.1:47510-64050 GCF_002910315.2 Salvelinus sp. IW2-2015
AACTGCCTGATAGACTCAGGTGGATGAGGAGCATTCATTAACAGGCACTCTTAGTATGTGGGATAATAGCGGCAGTTAACACAAGTATTTAAGATCTAGGGCATCATCACCAATATAGCATGTTACATCTACGTACATGGTTTGCAAACTGATTGAAATGATTTTTAAGTGTAGACCGATATCAGTCAGAGTATGCAATAAGGATAGAATGTTAAGGTAACTTGGACGAACTGTTTAGAAGTGACGTCAATACTGTTATCCTGTATCTCAATACGATATAAATAACACGAACTTACCTCCATGTACATTCTTATCATACGTTACCACTCTAGTTCGGCATCTATATAACACACTACACACAGTTATACATCCTGAACGACACACAGTGAAGCACATCACTATTTCTAACTGGTAAATTCACGAGCACTGACGGGAGAGTATGAGTATACGGATCACATTTCAACATGATCTAGAAAGTACGAGAGCTACACGTTTGTGTGAAACGCTGAAGTTGGAGCTCCGTGTCTGAATTGCTGCGATATATATTCAAGTATTTCAGAGAGACAACTCAATCTAGGCATTCTTATGAGTGTTTCGAAGTGAGCTTTATACCCTGTGTTCTTTGTGCTAAAGTCGTTACACTTAGAAACGCTAGGCATCTTCCACTAGGTGGCATTCTTATCCACAGATTAGGTAAGGGTAAAACTAGTATTCAGGTGCAGAGCATGTGAGCAGACGCCCAGTATGTAAGTCAAGTAGAGCAGTGACAACAGACACTTGTATAGGAACTCGTTGTGTTTCGATTTATTGTTAGGACTATGCAGGTAATGACTAATTATTCTGTTTTTAATTGTTGAGCAACATAATATACCGACAAACAATTCACCGTTTCTATATCCTCACTACTCAAGAATTCCAACTGATAGTATCTAAGTCCTCTATATACTTAATAACAAAACACACAAAAACTACATCATCATAAAGCATCTTACAATATCCTTCACAGCAGTCACAAAACTGACACAGCATTCTCTTTCGTAATCAGCCAGGTTTACATTGAGTGTGTCGAAGTCGCTTACAACGGAACACGCCTCTACACTCCACCGAAATTCACATACCAATGCAGATGCCGGTGCGACGGAGAGGGGCTCACAGGGTCATGACAAGACTCAATCGAGACACTTCTAGTAATGATGGAAGTGGTTGATCATGACAAGCGCGGTGAGCGCACAGAACTCGACACACCAGCACACACACAGCGTCTAACTAATACACTACCAATTGCTTAAGTCCAACACGAGCTATCACAAAAGACACAGCATGATCAACACACACACAACTTATCAACCATAGGTCATATAATAAATAACTGTAGGTCCTCTACAGAAGCAGAACAGGGACACCAAGGAGTTTAAGTAAGACACATGTTGCTTTGACCAAGTTGTGTTCGCCTTGCGTTGTGTGATCACGACTATCTATAATATAATAGGAACACACACACTAGCATCACATCCTATCATTACCACAGTCAGCATGATACACTGTTATGAACTCTATCTCTAGAGTGGGTCATGCGAGTTATAGCAACTTCTCATGTTTTTGAGAATAACATCGACAAAACGATATCTCTAACAGCCGAAAACTATCATATGTGCCCCGTGGTAAGAATGTTTGTCTTAACTAGCCTGAAATAACTCAACAGCATGTCTGATATGAACATTTGACATAAACACTCTCTACTTGAGTTTACCAGTCTGCAGTGTGGATCCTCCAGTCCAGCAGAGAGCAAGTCTGACTCCTGAGTCTCCTGGGTATTGATAGCCGTCAAGTTTATTAGGTGTGGAGGGGTTTGCTATCAGAGCTGACAGACGAGCACAGCCTTCCTCTGTGACTAGACAGCCTGACAGCCTGGCAAAGAGTATAAATAATATTAAACAAACAATGCTATATTTTTATAATTAGATATATCAGTGCCTCCTGAAAACCTGCCAATATCTATTCATAATAGAATGAGTATCATTATTTAAAAATGCACAAATTATACAAAGTAATTGCTTGAAGAGAAGAAAAATATAAATAACAAAATATTTGGAGTAGACGGCCAGACTGTGTTAAAAAGCGGTATCAGTCAATAAGACAAACAGTGAGGTATCAGATTTAAGATTGTATTGAGTATACAGCTCACACCATATGCACTGGTCACCCCAAAAGCCAATTCTTCCTTTGCCGCCTTTCCTTCCAGTTCTCTGCTGCCAATGACTGGAACGAACTGCAAAAATCACTGAAGCTGGAGACTCAATACTCCCTCACTAGCTTTAAGCACCAGCTGTCAAAGCAGCTCCACAGATCACTGCACCTGTACAATAGCCATCTGTAAACAGCGCATCTATCGAACCTACACTCATCCCCATACTGTATTTTATTTATCTTGCTCCTTTGCACCCGCAGTATCTCTACTTGCCCATTCATCTTCTGCACATCTACCCATTCCAGTGTTTAATTGCTATATTGTAATTATAGTTTCGCCACCATGGCTATTTTTATTGCCCTTCACCTCCCTATATCCTACCTCATTTTGCAACATCACTGTTTATAGACTTTTCTACTGGTATTATACTTTGCGCAACTGAGAGCAATATTCTGAGAGATTTGTAGGTTGCGACCTCCTTAATGCTATCTCCAGATGTTGTATCTACAAGCAGATCTACTCGAGAATATGCGGTTTTTAATGATTTTTTTCAATTAGCAGCAGTCTGGTGTTGACAAATCAGAAACAAAGAAACGCTGTCAAAAGGAATGCTCTTCTCCTATTGCGCTCAATTCAGCAACGGGTTGTATTTAAATTGAGCACAATTCTTTTCGTCGCTACATTGCGGACTTCATACCCTCTTGTAACCCTGAGATGCTAAAATCATGTGTGAGAGAATAAGACACAACGTAATGAGGTTATATATCCTAGCACATGTCCATAATTTGACTTACGTTTGAGGAATGTCTTTCAGAAATAAATACTCGTTGCAATACAGGGGTACGGTAGGTGGTAACACAGTCCAGGAACTACCACAAGACATTCATTCAAACCACATAGGACTGCCTTCCCTACACAGCTATTATATGCATATGTGGTCCCAATTACATGCGAGAAATGGAACAGGCCTGGAGTGAGATTTTTTTTTTTTAACCAAATATTTTTTTTACAAAAATATTCCAGTTCAGTCAAAAAGAAAAACGAATCAATCTAACAAGTGTGGGCAGGATAGCTAATGGAATTTCATTTTTTAGTGCTCAACAAAAAAGGCAAGTGAGAGATACTAGTAATTTGGCAGCAAATATAATACATTTTTCAAAATCTCTCCCAAAAAGGCACTTATTCTTCCCTAGATTTACCAAGGCAGGGTTTAGATAAAATGCATTGCACACACACAAATAACATGCCAACCTCTATTCATCAGCTCAACTCGGGAAAACGAGCCACGAAAAACTAAGGCAACACTTACACTCAGACAGCATAAATACACACCCATGCTAAAAAGGCGGATTCCAGTTATGGCAATTATTTGGGGCAGAAGATTAGTTATTTTTGGTTTGTTTTTTATCCAAATTACTGGCATAACAATATATAGAAAGGTTATGAAGACTCAACTAAGATAATTTACTTAAACATAGTCCAGATGGTTAAATATGCCAAAGTTTGGATTGACAAACTCCCATTGAGAAATACTTCAAATTATTATTTATATAAACTCTATTAATTTGCTTGGTCTATTTTAAGATCAAGTAGTTACAGAAAGCGCACCATCCCTTTGATTCATTCGGACTCCGGAATACGTATTACTTATTCGCTCTCAAAGTTCTACTTAGACGCGAGTTATTAATGTCTTACAAGGAAAGTTGTTCTTAAACACGGACGTTATCTCGCTTAGATTTAGTGGAATATTATATGGAGAATTAGGATATCTAGGTTAATTAAGCACAGAAAGTTCATCTTTTTTGATTCATAAGTGTCATTGAGATACTTTTGATTAATTCGAATGTAAGAGGCAAACTATATCCACAGGTTCGGGCTGGGTAAATGATATCACAGTTATATCAATGGAAAAAAACAAAGAAGAGAAATTTAATTAAACAGCGGCACTCTATATCTAGCTCAGATTGTTGATATCTTTACAGTCTGCACACCACCATCGCATTTTTTTTTCAAATTACTGTGAAGGATAGGATCATAAGAAAAGTCAACAAGTAGTAGCACTGAACAGAAAATGCTAGCATACCCAACAGAGACTATATAAGCAGGAGGCACACGCTGTGTCTGATAGAAATCGGGAGTCCGATTAACAAATAACACTATAATAGGAAGTTATTTAACTAGTGTTTCATCTACTAATTTCTCACTATTAATTGGGATTCAACTCACAAGACAGGATCTTTTAGAGTGGACTATGATCGAACTATCCTTACTTGTTGTTTTAGATTCTGCTTTCGAATACGGTTTAGATGTGCAGTATGACCTATTAATTCGTACGTTGTCTTGCATTGTACGATCTAGAGTTACTCCTTGTGCTTAGGTTGTGGTAGCTCTTGTTAGGGGTGCATTGGTGTCTGAGATTGCTACTTCCCCACGTCTAACGTATTCACATTCCTGAAGTAGAAACTGACCACAATGGTTAAAAAGATGGACACGATGATGGATGATTCTGATTATGAAATCCGACCTTATTGAGTTGCAATCCCTGTTAGATCACCACTAGGCTGGGTTGGGCTTTATGGTGAAACGTTGGCCGCTGTGGAAATTGCTTTCACAAATTAAGCATGTAGTATGACATATCACTGTAAGGAGTAATTAACTAATGTAGTACTTTGAGTAGCACGGAAAACGCACTTATCCAAGAGGTATACTAAACGGGACATCAGTTGAGTGATCTACATCAGACAGTCCACTTCAACAGCTACTGCGCGCACATCATGCAGGTACGGAGTTCATTTTTAGAATGTTTGTAATAACACGGTATGTATGGAGTCATGAGCAAATAAGTACATTAGCTAACTTCTGCGCTACACACGAGTCAAATCTCCTCCCTCATCAGAATCACGCGCGCGGGAGCACACACAAACTTGGTGTTGAATCAGAATGACGTAACTCCCTACACGAGGCCATGATTAGCCTTGAGAAACTACTAGTATGATAGCAAAAGCAAGCACTATTAAGCCTACTCAGAATGTAAACTATCTCTACTGATCAGGCACTTCATTTTGCTTCTTCGTGGAGTGTTTACCACTCTTGCAACCGGAGCGCCAATAGCACTTATGCCTTGGTACTCAGCAAGGATACTAATGGTGTAGAGACAGCTCCCTGGTTCTCCTTACAATGAAGAGAAGCTATCCACACTGAGGTTCTTTGTACCTTATTCATCTGTCAAACAAGTATACGAGCTACTACACAATTAGGGAGAAGGCAGACTACACAGGATACTTTCTCAATACAAGAAAGGCCTCTCTTGCGCTTACTTCTTCTCACAGAGAGAAGCTATACACCGTAGAAATCTCCTAAGATTCTTATGAGAGTTAATGCTCTTCCTGGTATTGTCTCATAACTATGAGACGAATGTCTACACACTGAGATATAATGCTTCTAACAGAATGAAGACTCACGCTCCCTGGTATCTTCGTCGCACTTACAACTTTATATCTCATTGTTACAGCTACAGATGCGAAGGCAGGACTACCCCTGTTCTATCCGCTACATTTCAAGATTATTCCTAACAGTGCTCTACGAGAAGAGGAGGCAGCTCCAGCACGGATGCTCACACACTACAGAAAAAGACTATTGCTCTCACACCTGGTTTTTTCTTCTACCAAACAGGTGAAGCACACGAATAAGCACCCCATCATTGGTGTGTTCGTGACCTTACATTTGTTGTGCATCGAGCTAGCGTAGAGACAGCAGATCGGCTCGCACTGGTTGTCTCTACTACTTTTATCATGTTTAGACAGCCCCATACGAGAAGCAGAGAACTTCACCGTACTCTTCTACACGAGTCAGAGAAAAGCTACTCCTCAGTTTTCTTGTACTATCACACTTCAGTTAAGTCGACGCACAAGCTATTTCCCAATGTCTACTACGGCATACAGTAGAGACCATGTCCCATCCTCTGCAGCTCTGATCTCTTTCACAGGTCTACAGTTATTGTGTAACAGAGCTCCCTGGTTCTCCACTAATCCACCCTATCTCTCCTCATGCTCAGGATGTGTAAGCGGATTGCTGGGACGAGCAGCTACCAGTATCGTTCCACACGTACCATGTGCATCCTGCTGTATCTCATGGTACCGCTCAACAAGGCACGATGGCAAACCGGACAACGAGAAGTGTGAATACAAACAGGAAGATGAGGCAGAGATCATCATATAGAACAGAGAGCGCGGCACTGGAACTGCTATTTCGTGGTTTATCATCTGTATGAGATAGTGTTACAGATCAGGATAGTCCTCTGGAATTATCCAGGCCATAACACACAGGTGAAAGTGGTTGAGCGAGAGTGAGGGCGGGATCCAAGTCTCGTGCATACAGGTAATATACCTTATGATATGTTATAGACTTTGTGTGTGTGTTGTCGTGTGTGTGTAGTGTGTTGTGTGTGTGTGTGTGTGTGTGTGTGTGTGTGCTGTTGTGACTCATTGAGTGCACAACATAATATTTGCACGCATAATGATTGTGTAAAAGGGTTATGCTTGTTGTAGCAAAAAAATGATATTAATTACAATGGGATATTTGGGTTGCAGAACACATTAACGGCTGTTTTTATAGACAACATAGTATTCAGATTGGTAATGTAAGTTGTTATTAGGAGTATACCCGAGCATCAGAAAAAAATATCCTACGCACTTATGATGCACACTGAAAGCTGAAGCTCATATGTTTAAATCTATTTGGGCACTCTCTATAAATTTCTCCAGACATTCTTAGTGGGGATTAGAGAGAATTATGCAAAACTCAGATAAAGAATATTTCCAATCAATAGCTGATGGGTAGGACCAGAATGTTTAAAATATCAACTCTTTTCTTAGCTTATTATGATTATGTTTTTTTTTTTTAAATTATTATATATACTGGTTATCAACACGCCGCCTTAATTAATGAAAGGGTACTATATTTAGTGGGTATTAAATAAGTCAGCCATCCAGATTTGAAGAAATCATAAGGATATTCCTGACACAAAAGACTTACACACACTCAAAAGCGGTGACATAATAGTAAGAGTATAAAAAGGGTTATAGATATTAACAGGGTACCCATAATTCGCTCAAAACGGACGCTATATCATATGACAGTAATGTATATTTGGAACATGGGTGTTAATCTTTTAGATTGGTTGATGACTGTCACAGATGGTGGTAGATAGTACGTGTGTGTGTAGAAAGCCAGCAATGTTGCTGGTCGGTGTGCTGTTGTGGTGATGTGTGATGTTGTGATTCCAGGTGTGATGTGTTATGTGTTTACCAGTGTGTGAGTATGGTAGTCAGATGCCAGTGTGTCACTGTCAGTCGGCAGTGTATGGCGTTGCGCAGATGTGTAGTTGAGATTATATTCCATTACAGTATAAAACTATGCTGTAAACATACCATAAACCACAGACAACATACATAGGACATTATACGATGAATACGATCACTATCAACCACACACACACCATGCACGCACGCGCGTGTCGAAGTGATTTTTGAGCTGGCCACACACCCACACCAACCACCCACATCACACACCACACACACACAACACACACACAACAAACACACTATAATTTGTGTATATTCAAGCACATCATAGGGGCAGCATATGATATATATAAACTAAGGGAATATATGAATTTCAACAGATACAAAATGGGAGAAACTAGATACTTAAAGGCTTTCACATTTCTAAACAGTAAAACAGATATTTCTGAATACCTTCAATAAAAGGTATAGATACTCTGTACTGTCGACTTAATATGAAACATTCTATCTCAAATCCAAAATGCTGGAGTCAGAAGAGCCCAACCAAATTTAAAACTGTTAACTTCACAGTCCAAACACATATGGTGTGGACTATGTGTGCCTGGTAAACACAAGTGGATCTTGTGAAGTTATCACTTGTTGACCAACTACAGGAATACTGACCTCAGAGTCTCCAGTTTACAGTCGAGATTCTCCAGTCCATCAGAGAGCAGCTTCACTCCTGAATCCTTCAGGTCATTGTTACTCAGATCCAGCTCTCTGAGGTGTGAGGGGTTTGACTTCAGAGCTGAGACCAGAGAAGCACAGCCTTCCTCTGTGACTAGACAGCGTGACAGCCTGCAAAGAGTACAATCTATTTAAAATCACTCTGCTATTCTTTGTGTTGAGTAATTTTCTTTCAAAGTGAGTAGATAACATGTTTCTAAACACTACTAAAGTAATCCTGATGGTGCCATGACTGAGAAAGATCATGTATGAATAATGAATAATAATGAGTGAGAAAGTTACAGAGGCTACAACAAAACATGCTAACCTCTCACCATTACCCTCAAATAAAAGGTGATATTCTGTACTGTTGCCTAATATGAAACATTCCACTTCAAATCCAAAAGTTCTGCAGCACAGCGACAAATTCAAAACTGTAAGCTTCACTGTCTAGGCCGTCATTGTAAATAATAATTTGTTCTTAACTGACTTGCCAGGGTAAATAAAGGTTACATTAAAAAAATAAAAAATAAAAAACAGTTCTCACTTGTTGACTAACTACAGGAATACTGACCTCAGAGTCTCCAGTTTACAGTGGGGATTCCCCAGTCCATCAGAGAGCAGCTTCACTCCTGAATCCTTCAGGTCATTGTTACTCAGATCCAGCTCTCTGAGGTGTGAGGGGTTTGACCTCAGAGCTGAGACCAGAGAAGCACAGCCTTTCTCTTTGACTCCACAGCCTGACAGCCTGACAAAGAGATCATCATGATTTCACAAACACTGTTAATTTAACACCAGTAGTGTAGAAGGATAATTACAGATGCATTTGGTTAATTCTACCAAACAAAATATAGATTCATCTTCCATCTCCTAGAATTGTATGGTCATTTTGTTATACTAATGTGAACATCAATCAATTGATCAATCAACATCAATCAATTGATTCAATATGTTTTTCAATATAGTTTTTCAATATCAGTTCTCTAAACGGAATATTTCTTCCTGATGATTGGTACTTAAATGTCATGTTTGTACTCACAGAGCAGCTCTGGAGGCTTTGATCACTGGCAGCAGCCTCAGAAGACCTTCCTCTGATCTGGAGTATTTCTTCAGGTCAAACACATCTAGCTCCTTTTCTGAAGTCAGCAACACAAAGACCAGAGCTGACCACTGTGCAGGTGACAGTTTGGCTTTTGAGACACTTCCTGATCTCAGGTAGCTTTGGATCTCCTCCACTAGAGAATGGTCATTCAGTTCATTCAGACAGTGGAACAGATTGATGCACCTCTCTGGAGAGGGATTCTCTCTGATCTTGTCCTTGATGTACTTGACTATCTCTTCATGGCTCTGTGAGCTGCTTCTTGTCTCTGTCAGTAGACCTCCTAAGTGCTTCTGATTGGACTCCAGTGAGAGGCCCAGAAGGAAGCGGAGGAAAAGGTCCAGGTTTCCDGTCTCACTTTGTAAGGCTTTATCCACAGCACTCTTGTAGAGAGGAACTTCAGGCTCGTATCTGAACAGAGCAAAAAAGTAGCTGAACATTGATTGCGGTTTGGCCATTAGATTCTCATCGTTGTTGATGTATGAGACGAACACATATACAGCAGCCAGAAACTCCTGAATGCTCAGATGAACAAAGCAGTACACCTTGTCCTGGTACAGCCCACATTCCTCTTTAAAGAGCTGTGTGCACAATCCTGAGTACACTGAGGCTTCATTGACATCAATGCCAGCCTCTTTCAGGTCTTCTTCATAGAAAATCAGATTGCCATTCACAAGCTGTTGAAAAGCCAATTTTCCCAGTGACAGAATGCTCTCTTTAGTCCAGTGTGGACCTGTCTCTTCTTTCCCAATATACTTTTCATTCTTCCATTTGGTATGAAACACCACAAGGTGTGTGTACATCTCAGTCAGAGTCTTGGGAATCTCTTCTCTCTTATGTTTCAGCATGTGTTCAAGGACTATTGCAGAAATCCAACAGAAGACTGGAATGTGGCACATGATGTGGAGGCTCCTTGATGTCTTTATGTGTGAGATGATTCTGCTGGCCAGGTCCTGATCACTGAATCTCTTCCTGAAGTACTCCTCCTTCTGTGGGTCATTGAACCCTCGTACCTCTGTCACCTGGTCAACACACCCTGAAGGGATCTTATTGGCTGCTGCAGGTCGGGTAGTTATCCAGAGGAGAGCAGAGGGAAGCAGATTTCCTTTAATGAGATTTGTCAGCAGAACATCCACTGAGGTTGACTTTGTGACGTCACAACAGATCTTGTTCGTCTGGAAGTCTAGGGGAAGTCGGCATTCATCCAGACCATCAAAGATGAACAGAACTTTGTACTTGTCGAGGTTGGAGATTCTTGATTCTTTGGTTTCCATTGAGAAGTGATTGAGAAGTTCAATCAAAGTGTGTTTTTCCCCTTTCATCAAATTCAGCTCCCGAAAAGGGAATGAAAATACAAATTGGACATCCTGATTTGCTTTTCCTTCAGCCCAGTCCAGAATGAACTTCTGCACAGAGACTGTTTTTCCAATGCCAGCGACTCCCTTTGTCAGCACAGTTCTGATAAGTTTGTCTTGTCCAGTTAAGGGTTTGAAGATGTCGTTACATTTGATTGCAGTCTCTGGTCTTACTTGTTTCCTGGTTGTTGTCTCAATCTGTCTCAGCTCATGTTCATTATTGACCTCTCCTGTTCCACCCTCTGTGATGTAGAGCTCTGTGTAGATCTTATTGAGAAGTGTTGGGTTTCCTTGTTTAGCGATCCCCTCAAATACACATTGAAACTTCTTCTTTAGATTAGATTTGAGTTCACGTTGGCAAATCGCAGCAGGATCATCTGAATCTAGAAATAACACAAAGGATATTAATATATCTGTTTTAATGCCTACAGTATTTTAGGACTGTGTTCTAAAGTTGTACATTACAATATGTTATTCTCTTTACTGTGTTTATAAATGTGTAAATGTTTTCATAACACTGGTGTGACTGATTTATATCATTATTGGTATTAGTGATGGTATTATTCATGTTGTCTCTCTCTCCTCTGTCTCTCCTCTTTGTGTCTAAATTAATCAACACAACACATCCTTGCTGCTACTTGACGAGGTCACTAGGTGTTGTGTTAAGGCATTGAGTTACACAGCCACTTTAGCTGTACTTTAGCTACAGCTTTTAAATGTTTGTACTTTTCTCTAGTGTGTCAGCAAGCTCCTTCTGGTTCATTTTCCTCAGGACGTGCAGTGTGATCTTCAGAGCCCCCTCTCTGGCACTGCTCTCCTGCTTCTCATCTTCAGCATCCACCACTTCCTTATCCTGCTTCTGACTCTCAAAGCCTTCTGGGAGTTCTGGACTAAGAATCCTCTTGAACATCTTTAGCTCGTTCTTCACAAATGTCATAATATTCTCTTCAAGCAACTGAAATAAATCAAGTAAATAAGTTAAGCAAGACAAGAAATGCTTTCTCATTAACACATTAATGAATGATTGACAGATCAACTTCACTTGAGGTGAACAAAAACAAATGTACATAACAGGACCACATACACTGAATATGGAGGCCAGGTCTGTTTGATGACTCTGGGAAGACTGACCACTGAGAATCTCTGACTCTGATCTCTCCTGTTGGTTGCTGTGGACAAAACATGAGATTACATCTCCTCATCCAGGGAGTGCACACACACACACACACACACACACACAGTTAATTGTTTTAGGACTATGGAAATGGAAAAAAGGATTAGCATATGGATTATGAAAACAGCAAAAATAATGGGTAATGGGAGAGGAGAAATGACAGTGTTGCTTAACTCACTGACCATGACCCATGAGTTCTGCTCACCTTTGTTCAGTAGAAACGTCTCCCTCTCTAAACATTATAGGAGGATCCATAGACTCATCACTCTTCATGGACACACAGCTGGGTACAGGGGAGGCTGGTCTCTCCTGCTTGATTGGACTTCAACACAACAGAGACAAACATTCAATCTCATCTACTCTGAGTTCAGATGGGGAAACATAAGAAGAGTTTCATTCCAAATGTTGGTAAATTAGCTTTTATTCTTCAAAGAAATTCTGAAAGAGATTGGTGTGTTTTGTCACTATCTAATCATTGCATGGGGTTGTTCAATGACAGACATGTATTTGTTTAAAATATATAAATTCATGGTTTCATTTAAGAGAGACAAATATATATATATATATTTATTTTTTTGTTAAATGCTATACATCTTCCTCAATCTCAGAGAAGTAAGTAGTACTGCTTGGTTTTACACAGTCAAATGTAACAAATAACTACATTTTTTATAAAGAGCTGTACAAATAATACATCTGTGACATCAATATTTATATACAAAAATGAACAAATAATTATATACAGTAATCTGTATGTAAAATATTGACTTTTGAATCTAGCAGATGTTTTTATCCATGGCCCGGTTTCACAACCGCATCTTATTTTTATTTATTTATTTAAAATTTAATTTTACCCCCCTTTCTCCCCAATTTTCGTGGTATCCAATCGCTAGTAATTACTATCTTGTCTCATCGCTACAACTCCCGTACGGGCTCGGGAGAGACGAAGGTCGAAAGCCATGCGTCCTCCGAAACACAACCCAACCAAGCCGAACTGCTTCTTAACACAGCGCACCTCCAAACCGGAAACCAGCCGCACCAATGTGTCGGAGGAAACACCGTGCACCTGGTTAGCGCGCACTGCGCCCGGCCCGCCACAGGAGTCGGTGGAGCGCGATGAGACAAGGATATCCCTACCGGCCAAACCCTCCCTAACCCGGACGACGCTAGGCCAATTGTGCGTCGCCCCACGGACCTCCCCGTCGCGGCCGGCTGCGACAGAGCCTGGGCGCGAAACAACGGCATCTTAAGGCTAAATTCATCATTAAAACCTTCATAGGAGCATTGTGAAATCTCTGAGTGGTTTCCCAAAACCATCAAAAACGCTCAAAATCTAACGCCTGCCTTAGACCAAGCGTAGAACAGCTAAGTTCATTGGTAGATGCTTTTTCGCCCTCCCGCATCATTTTATACACAGAAGAGCTCTGTTAAAAATAGAATCACATGGTTACTCCGTCTCTCTGTGACTGCTGATAATTTCAGTACAAAGTTGACTACAAATACAAAGTTGCAAGTGTCTTTGAAATGTATAGAAACAAGCGATGTATAAAATCATGCTTCAAATGAAAGCCCAGATGACTGCATTAAAATATAAACAGTAGGCTATAGACCTATTTCAATCATATTGAAATACATTTCATGGTCAATCAATTGAGCTCAATTTTGCTACTTGTAGACTACGGTCTGTAATTTGCCTCAGTATATTTCAATGATGTGCCGAATCTGTGACTTAGTACATTTTTATTGGGTAAGCATTAGAATAAGCCGCCTCAATATTTTCAGACGTAGGTGATAATATCTCTCTAGGAGCTGATCCGTCATCAGTATGGTGAAATAATTATAATGTTAAGGAAAGATGTGAATCTAGAAAACTGATTCAAGAGCAGCGCTCCCTTTCTATCAATCCTCTAAATAACAATATGCTCCAACAACGCTCTTAGTGACCGTTCTCTCTGCGTGATACGTGGGAATCATATGTTACATCTTCAGCCGTTGTAGGAAAGATATGGGATCAATATCATGCCAAATGTATTGTGAACTCACAGCATGCATTTTGTATTCGTGAATCGTGATCTGTACAAATAAGTACCAATCCACAAATGTAAATCACCAATCCACAAATGTAAATCACCAATCCATAAACGTAAATCACCAATCCACAAATGTAAATCCCTTTCCTCAAATGTTGTCACGCCCTGGCCTTAGTTATCTTTGTTTTCTTTATTATTTTAGTTAGGTCAGGGTGTGACATGGGGGATTTATGTGTTTTGTATAGTCTAGGGGTTTTTGTATGTTTATGGGGCAGCGCCTGGTCTAGGGGATTGTATGTCTATGGTTGCCTAGATTGGTTCTCAATTAGAGACAGCTGTCTATCGTTGTCTCTGATTGGGAGCCATATTTAGGCAGCCATAGTCATTAGGTAATTTGTGGGTGATTGTCTATGTCTATGTGTAAGTTGCCAGTGTCTGCACTTATTTGTTTTGTATAGCTTCACGTTCGTCGGTTTGTTGTTTTGTAGTTTTGTTTAAGTGTTCTTCAGTACGTCGCTTAAATAAATAGATTATGTATTCACTTCACGCTGCGCCTTGGTCCTCTTCTCTTTCACGTTACGACGATCGTGACAGAATCACCCACCAACCTAGGACCAAGCAGCGTGATGACGGGCAACAACAGCAGCGGCCGAGGASACAGGACTCCTGGACTTGGGAGGAGGTATTAGACAGCGGAGGACCCTGGGCACAACCAGGGGAATATCGCCGCCCCAAGGCAGAGCTGGAGGCAGCGAAAGCAGAGAGGRGCCGGTATGAGGAGCTAGCACGGCAGAGCGGCTGGAAACCCGAGAGGCAGCCCCAAAGATTTCTTGGGGAGGGGCACACGGGGAGTGTAGCTGGGTCAAGTAGGAGACTTGAGCCAGCTCCCCGTGCTTACCGTGAGGAACCGAGGATGGAACCGGAGTCAGTCGGGGTGGAGTTGGAGGTGAGCAGGGCGAGTGAAGTAGAGACTGTGAAGGATCTAATGGGGAAATTGGAGGAGAGAGTTATGAGGGAGGTGCTGTGTTGGTGCTTGAGGCACGACATCCGCCCGACGGAGCGAGTCGGGGACTTGATGTCACCTGAGTCAGCTCTCCATACTCGTCCTGAGGTGCGTGCTAGCCGTCTGGTGAAGACTGTGCCACTACCACGCACCAGGCCTCCTGTGCACCTCCCTAGCCCTGCACGTCCTGCGCCAGCTCAACGCACCAGCTCTCCTGTGGCAGCCCCTCGCACTCGCCCAGTGGTACATGTCTC
Organism: Salvelinus sp. IW2-2015; assembly: GCF_002910315.2. NCBI lineage: Eukaryota > Metazoa > Chordata > Actinopteri > Salmoniformes > Salmonidae > Salvelinus > Salvelinus sp. IW2-2015. The sequence goes on from NW_019945972.1 coordinate 62,619, forward strand.
CAGCCCGGTACCACCAGTTCCGGCACCACGCACCAAGCCTCCTGTGCGTCTCTAGAGCCCTGTGCGCCCTGTTGCTGCTTCCCGCACTAGCCTTGAGGTGCGTGTCCTTAGCCCGGTACCACCAGTTCCGGCACCACGCACCAGGCCTACTGTGCGCCTCAGCCGGCCAGAGTCTGCCGTCTGCCCAGCGCCGTCTGCGCTACCCGTCTGCCCAGCGCCGCCTGCGCTGCCCGTCTGCCAAGCGCCATCTGAGCTGTCCGTCTGCCCAGCACCGTCTGCGCTGTCCGCCTGCCCAGCGCCGTCTGCGCTGCCCGTCTGCCCAGCGCCGCCTGCGCTGCCCGTCTGCCCAGCGCCGTCTGAGCCGCCCGTCTGTCCTGAGCCTTCAAAGCCGCCCGTCTGTCCTGAGCCACTAGAGCCGTACGTCAGTCAGGAACCGCTAGAGCCGTCCGTCAGTCAGGAGCCCCGGCCAGAGTCGTCAGTCAGCCAGGACCGGCCAGAGTCGGCAGTCAGCCAGGACGGCCAGAGTCGGCAGTCAGCCAGGATCGGCCAGAGTCGTCTTGTCAGCCAGGACCTGCCCATATTTGTCAGTCAGCCATGGAGAGGAGCTGCCAGAGCCGCCAGTCAGCCAGGAGCTGCCAGAGCCGCCAGTCAGCCAGGAGCTGCCAGAGCCGCCATCCAGTCAGGAGCTGCCAGAGCCGCCATCCAGTCAGGAGCTGCCAGAGCTGCCCGCAGTCATGAGCTGCCCGCCAGTCATGAGCTGCCCGCCAGTCATGAGCTGCCTTCCAGTCATGAGTTGCCTTCCAGTCATGAGCTGCCCTCCAGTCATGAGCTGCCCTCCAGTCATGAGCTCTGCCCTAGCACCTCAGTCATGAGCTGCCCTCCAGTCATGAGCGGCCCTCCAGTCCATGAGCGGCCCCTCCAGTCATGAGCGGCCCTCCAGTCATGAGCGGCCCTCCAGTCATGAGCGGCCCTCCAGTCCGGCGCTGCCATTCAGTCCCCTCAGTCCGAGCTGCCCCTCAGTCCGGAGCTGCCCCTCAAGTCCGGAGCTGCCCCTCAGTCCGGAGCTGCCCCTCAGTCCGGAGCTGCCCCTCAGTCCGGAGCTGCCCCTCAGTCCGGAGCTGCCCCTCAGTCCGGAGCTGCCCCTCAGTCCGAGCTGCCCCTCAGTCCGGATCTGCCCTCAGTCCGGATCTGGCCCCTCAGTCCAGAGCTGCCCCTCCGTCCAGTGGCGCCTCTGTCTAGGGATTGTATGTCTATGGTTGCCTGATTGGTTCTCAATTAGAGACACTGTCTATCGTTGTCTCTGATTGGGAGCCATATTTAGGCAGCCATAGTCATTAGGTAATTTGTGGGTGATTGTCTATGTCTATGTGAAGTTGCCAGTGTCTGCACTTATTTGTTTTGTATAGCTTCACGTTTTGTTGTTTTTGTTTAA
>NW_019945972.1:64475-70786 GCF_002910315.2 Salvelinus sp. IW2-2015
GTGTTCTTCAGTACGTCGCTTAAATAAATAGATTATGTATTCACTTCACGCTGCGCCTTGGTCCTCTTCTCTTTCACGTTACGACGATCGTGACAAATGTAAATTACTATCCCACAAATGTAGTTCACTATCCACAAACAATCATCTTTAAATTTGTATTTGTAAATCGATATATTGCATTTGAATGTTTTTAATAACTGCAGATATGCAGGTAATTTCCAAGGGCCTTAAGTAAAATGATTGTCTTAAGGACTTTGGAAATTACCTGCATATCTGCAGTTATAAAAATACATTGATTTACAAATACAAATCAAAAGGTGATTGTTTGTGGACAGTGAACTGCATTTGTGGATAGTGATTTACATTTGTGGATTGGTGATTTACGTTTATGGATTGGTGATTTACATTTGGGGATTGGTACTTATTTGTACAGATCATGATACACAAATACAAAATGCATGCTGTAAATTCACAATACATTTGGCATGATATTGATCCCATAGAAAGACGCATCTTAAAACACTCGTAAGCCTATATTCCATCGCTATCTGGAAACTGGGTCCAGAGTGACATACAATACAGTTACCATACTGTAGTGTATTCAAGCTTTAAAAAAGGCTTCTATAGTTAGTAATTTCCAATAAAAAAAATGTCCATCTTAATTTGCCCTAACACATTTTTGTAATGCATTATAATCCACATAATAATTCACGAGTCCTGTTGCTGCAGGATTATTTTCCTGCTGTAAGAAACTGGGTCAAATTAACATAAGGCATCTGTAAGTGCATTCATCTTAAGATATCTAGGTGACACAACCACATATCACAGTCAAATATACAGGATACGAACAGCCCATTCCAGTTAAACAACGGATATATAGCTTTTTGCAACAACAAAAACTACTTTCATACACATCTAAAATCTATTAATAAAACATTATGAGAACAGTAATATTGAAGGTACCCATGAGCAATATTGTCTAATGAAAAAACTAATGTGAAAGAATTGTGGATTTATGTTTTTGGAAATAAACATAATAAATTCTTATAGAAAATGTTCATCTCACCTCTTAGCTTTGGTGTCATGTTCCCCAGAGAGACTCATTTTAGAGGCAGGGCCCCCCTCCTCTCTCTCCCCAGAGAGACTCATTTTAGATGCAGGGCCCCCCTCCTCTCTCTCCCCAGAGAGACTCATTTTAGAGGCAGGGCCCCCCTCCCCTCTCTCCCCAGAGAGACTCAATTTAGAGGCAAGGCCCCCCTCCCCTCTCTCCCCAGAGGACTCATTTTAGAGGCAGGGGCCCCCCTCCTCTCTCTCCCAGAGAGACTCATTTTAGAGAAACACTGACCCTAAACAGAGATCCAGCATGTTGGTTATGGTTAACACAGTGACAACTAATTATTTAATGTCAATTGTTCTCATTTATTAATTATCTCTTATAAATAAAACATTTACTAATAGACACATCCAAACAGTCAGGTGACTTAATGCAATTACATGAACATGTAGTTGTGACATCCATGGTAACTGTCATTAATAATAATAAGTCACTGTTTGTTAAGGTAGTTAGACAGTTCAGCAACACAAGGCCATGTCTCACACTTATTTTTATACAATTTTATCAATTTATTGTCTTTTAATTGGTTATTTTCTAAACGTATCTGAGAGTGTAGACAGAAGGGCTGAAATGGGCATGATTGATCTGAGGGGGAAATCATTGATTTGTACAAAAAGTATTTTTGCAACAAGTAAGAGATTTTATATTGAGTAAAACAGGCTAGGTTCAAATGTACGATAGTGGTTTGTTAAGTGATATTCAGATTAATGTCTTTACCTCGGCTATAGCCTACATATCCTAGATGACCAGCCTAAACCTGTTCAGATCAATGTCTTTACATCGGCTATAGTCTACATATCCTAGATGACCAGCCTAAACCTGTTCAGATCAGTTCACATAATATACTGGCCTACCAGTAAGCAGCAGGACAGAGCATGTACACTATACTGTATATACAAAGTATGTGGACACCCCTTCAAATGAGGAGATTCGGCTATTCTAGCCACAGCCGTTGCTGACAGGTGTATGAAATTGAGCTCACAGCCATGTAATCTCCATGGATTGGCCTTACTGAAGAGCTCAGTGACTTTCAACGTGGCACCGTCAGAGAATGCCACCTCTAAGCACTGTTATTGTGTAGTGGAAACGTCTAGGAGCAACAACGGCTCAGCCGCGAAGTGGTAGGCCACACAAGCTCACAGAACGGGACCACAGAGTGCTAAAGCGCGTGAGAATCGTCTGTCCTCGGTTGGAACACGCACTACCAAGTTCCAAACTGCCTCTGGAAGCAATGTCAGGACAAGAGCTGTTTGTCGGGAGCTCCATGAAATGGGTTTCCATGGCCGAGCAGCCGCACACAAGACTATAATCACCGTGCGCAATGCCAAGCATCGGCTGGAGTGGGTAAAGCTTGTCACCATTGGACTCTGGAGGAGTGGAAACGTGTTCTCTGGAGTGATGAATCACGTTTCACCATCTGGCAGTCCAATGGTCCAACGGACTAATCTGGGTTTCGCGGATGACAGGAGAACGCTACCTGACCCAATGCATAGTGCCAACTGTAAAGCTTGGCGGAGGTGGAATAATGGTCTGGGGCTGTTTTTCATGTTTCGGACTAGGCCCCTTAGTTTCAATGAAGGGAAATCTTAACGCTACAGCATACAATGATTCTGTGCTTCCAACTTTGTAGCAACAGTTGGGGAAGACCCTTTTCTGTTTCAGCATGACAATGGCCCTGTGCACAAAACGAGGTCCTGACAGAAATGGTTTGTCGAGATCAGTGTGGAAGAGCTTGACTGGCCTGCACAGAGCTCTGACCTCAACCCCATCGAACACCTCTGGGATTAATTGGAACGCCGACTGCGAGCCAGGCCTAATCGTCCAACATTAGTGCCCGACCTCAATAACACTCTTGTGGCTGAATGGAAGCAATTCCCCTCAGCAACATTTCAACATATAGTGGAAAGCCTTCCCAGAAGAGTGGAGACTGTTAAAGCAGCAAAGGGGAACCAACTCTGTATTAATGCCCATGATTTTGGAATGAGATGTTAAACAAGCATTATTTTGGTCACGTAGTGTATATAGCCTAATCCAGATATTTTTCACAATATTTCCAATGCAGACCATCAGGTCGGTCAGCATGACAAGTGATCATACTGTAGCTCAAACCTACTTAGACTATTGAATGTCTGACGACGACCTAATTTTATAATAGTTAGTAGCCTACCGACCACAATCAGCCCTTCAAATCAACAAATATATCCCTCTTCTAATGTTGCCAAGACATATGAGCCACAGTTTCAGACATGTTGTAACTGCGTAGGTAATATTTTTGATTGTCACTGGGCAAGTTTGTTTTCCATGGCCCGGCTACCCGGATGAGCAGAGTTTGCACATTGTAGACCATTCCATTGGTCCTTAAGTGAAATGTCCACTCACTCAAAGCACCGGGTCATGCCAAACGAACTGTCCCACTGGTGCAGGGCACCCAGAGGCGCAACATCGCGAGACTTCAGGGAACGCTTCACGGCACGACCCCTTTATATAACAACAGTAACCAGAGGTTGGCGCTAACAGTCAGTTGCATGCCACAGCAGTAACTCATGACATTGTACCGAATCTTGTTTAGTTTCAGGTTTGTAGTCCTTCTTCAAGACATCTCTCTTACATTAATTTAGCTAAACATATACTTTACTGGAAACCAGGTTTAGTTTGAGTTTTTTTCCCTCAAATGTGAATTACTGTAGTCCTTTAATAATTGTAAACAGGCCTGCCCTACAAACCCAAAAGGTTTTAATTTGAGAATGTTKATTTGTATGCCTCAAATATTAAACTGTCTTAAAATATTTGATGATTAGTTGAGTCAGGTGTGTAAGTGCTGGGCAAGAACAAAAGGACTGAGTAACCCTGAGATAAACATAAAACCCTATAATTGAAACGCTCCTCCACCATCTTTACCAGACGTTTGACTGATAACATGTAGGACTACTGATTAGTTTCCAATTGAAAACTGCTGTCTGTCAGCAACTCAGCTCAAGTAGCAGTTCTACTAACTAGTAATATCTCATTACAAGTATTCATTCTCTTACTCTGTCCGTTAGAATATATTATTGTTCAGAAATACTTACTTTATTATTACTTCTCTCCAGATAGTGTTTTCTGCTCTGTCGTCTCAAAATGGATCCTGTACAAAATAACAACTTTACTTTCTGTTTCAGCTCAGTCCCACCCTGATAATAAAGTGTTTTATTGGTATCTTCCACTAGATGGCAGGTAACACCTGCGGTATCTAGACTTTACAACAGTATGTGTTCGGTTTCTTGGTCCTGGTTAATCCTGGGCACTTCTCCATAAAGGCAGTGTACACATTCACTCAAAGTGTAATAAAGTAATAACAATGTAGTATTTGGTTCCATATTCGTTGAAAGCGACGACTACATTTGAAGCTGTTTTGATGCTGTGTCCAGATGTGTGTCCAGTGTCGTGTGTGTGTTGTGTGTGTGTGTGTGTGTGGTGTGTGTGTGTGTGTGTGTGTGTGGGGGGGGGGGGTCAGTGTGTATGTGTGTGTGAGTCCAGTGTGTATGTGTGTGTCCAGTGAGTATTTGTATGTGTCCAGTGTGTCCAGTGTGTGTGTCATGTTGCGTGTGGTGTCCAGTGTGTGTGTGTTCATTTAAGTGATACACGTGAAACATACATAACCACAGACACCACACACTCCATTCGTCATAAACACACACACAACACACACACTCATTTTGTGATTATTCAAGCACATATTGTTGTACAGCATATGTAATAAACTAATAATTATGACTTACATACATTAGTTCATCTTACAGCGACGCTCGATACAAATGGGGGAGAACTAGTACTTAAAAGGGCTTTCATTCTAAACAGTTAAAACAGATATTTATGAATACCTTCAAATAAAAGGTTAGATACTCTGTACTGTCGCTTAATATGAAACATTCTATCTCAAATCCAAAATGCTGGAGCAGAGAGCCAAATTTAAAACTGTTAACTTCACWGTCCAAWKACACYTGGTGTGGACTATGTGTGCCTGGTAAACACAAGTGGATCTGGTGAAGTTATCACTTGTTGACCAACTACAAGAATACTGACCTCAGAATCTCCAGTTTACAGTGTGGATTTCCCAGTCCAGCAGAGAGCAGCTTCACTCCTGAATCCTTCAGGTCATTGTTACTCAGATCCAGCTCTCTCAGGTGTGAGGGGTTTGACCTCAGAGCTGAGACCAGAGGAGCACAGCCTTCCTCTGTGACTAGACAGAGTAACAGCCTGCAAAGAGTAAAATAATTTTAAAACGACAACGCTAATTCTTTTCTTTAGATATATCAGTGTCCTGAAACCTGCCATATCTATTCATAAATGAATGTATCGTTACTATAAATTACAAATTGTCAAAGTATTGCTTGTAGAGAGAAAAATATAATGTACAAAATATTTGAGTAGACTGACCAGACCTGTTTAAAAAGCAGTATCAGTCAAAAGACAGACAGTGAGGTATCAGATTTAGATTGTATTGAGTACACAGTCCACATCCTATCTAGTTTGACAGTGAAGCAACATTTTAATTTGGCTCTATAATCCAGCATTTTGAATTTCAGATCAAATGTTTCATATGAGTTGACAGTATATAATGTCACTTTTCATTTGAGTTTTTTTTCATAAATATCTGTTTCACCATTTAGAAATGAAGCACTTTGTGTATCTAGTCCCCCCATTTGAAGAAGTCATAAATATTCTGACCAATTCACTCAAAGTGTAATAAAGTAATTAAAAGTTTAGTATTCGGCCCCATATTCGTTCAACGCGATGACTACATCAAGCTTGTGTGTGGTTATGACGAATGAAGAAAACTGCACAATAAATGTGTAACCAAGGGGGAACTAGCACATTTCTCTGAGAAAAGCTGCTTCAGTGTGTAGTAGTAACATAAGCTAGCTGAACATTAAAAATAGACTTCTAAGACAATTGCACACACTAAGGATAGGGGAGAGCAGAACAAAGGGCAACTGGACACACTAATGCTAGAACAGACACATAGTCTGACAAATTCCACTCAGGACACATACCAGAGACACGTAGGCGCCTAGGGAAATTGGACACCTAGATATATAGTCTGCTGATTCCCTTAAGTGCATGAGACCAGACATGTAGGCGCCTAAGAGAATTGGACACACTAAGATAGGGGGTCCAGCCACCATTATAAACTAATTGAAAGCAGATGGCGTTATAG